>NW_028159527.1:0-2500 GCF_964263955.1 Coregonus lavaretus
AGAGCGAGGGAAGAAAGTTCCACTTGTCTTTCTTTGTCTGTCCTCAGGAGAAACCTTGGATCTGCCAGACTATTCCCTCCCACTGCTCTCCTTCCTCTCCCCATTATATTTCTTTTTTAATTATTCGTTTTTTTTTTTGTTTTTTTTTTGAATGATAGGGGGAGTTTGGGACGGAGCGTAAATATGTCTTTAATGACATCATATTCCCTATTCTGTAGTGCTAGAGGGAGATGGGGATGGAAGAAGGGAAAGCAGGGTGAGGGGAAAGGAGGGGAAGAGGCTGGGAGGAGAGAGGGAGATGGGGATGGAAGAAGGGAAAGCAGGGTGAGGGGAAAGGAGGGGAAGAGGCTGGGAGGAGAGAGGGAGATGGGGATGGAAGAAGGGAATGCTATAGGGGAATTCCCTCAGGAACATCTATCTGTCTGACCTGACACGTGTGCATCACAATGCAGTCTGTGCGACCCACACTTGGCATAGACACACTTTTGGTACACTTGGCACACACATACTTTTGGTACAGTTGGCACACACACGCACACAATTGGTACACACACATTTGGCTCCAGCACCATGTATGTGTGTGTAATCGAATAGCTTGGCGTGTGAGTGGAATGTCCTGTTTTCATTTATTATTAAGGAGCTCGTTTAATTAGAAAAAATGAAGACTCATTAGAGAAATGCTAATTAGCTTGCCTCCCTCCCTCCCTCCCTTTCTTCTCTGTGTCAGTGGAGAGAGACCCTGAGTGGGGGGGGGGGGGGGGGGGGGGGGGGGCTATGGCCCCTTTAAAGATCAAATGATAAATGATACTAAATAAAAGAACACTGTGTTGATATCACATTGCTTACTTTAGATTAACTTTAGGTTACTTTAGAATGTCTTTAGCATTACTTGTGAATGCCGATCAAAACTAAATCCTGTTAATTCTATTTTCCACCCAACTTGTGTCTGTCACATCAGATTGAACTCTGCTTTGTGTCAGAATAGAGAGGTCATTACCCCTAGTCTGACCCTGAAACCAGTGGAGGCTGCTGAGGGGAGGACGGCTCATAATAATGGCTGGAACGGAGCAAATGGAATGGCATCAAACCATGTGTTTGATGTATTTGATACCATTCCACTAATTCCGCTCCAGCCATTACCACAAGCCTGTCCTCCCCAATTAAGCGCACCAACCTCCTTCCTGTGCCTGAAACAGACTTATCTAAGCCAGACTTATCTAATTCAGACTTTCCTCAAATGTATTTATCGTGGCTCAAATAAAGTTCACCACTAAATCTTGATGACTTCATATAATTCTTAAACCGAAGGTTTATGGGTGAGGACTCTGTAATCCACTTTCTCTATGCGTACTGGGCATGTTAGCTTGTTTGGCTAACCTAAAACGTCCGTTTAAGTTCATTTGAAGTCAGCCAAGACTAGTTCTGAGAGCTTACGCAGCTAGCCCAGTGAATCAGGGGCTAAGACCTCTTTCACGTAAAACAGTTGCACTGCAGACACCGTTTCTATGCTTTTTCCCCCAAAGTGTTTTCCCCCAAGCACTCCTTTTGTCCACTCAATGAAAGTGCTTAGTTGGCAGTTTTTCTCCTTTTATTTGATAGAGAGGGGGAGTGGGGTATTGGGGTTATATGGTGTATTGACAGTGTGTGAAAGAGGATGGGGGGAGGTAGAGGGATAGGGGTATATAGGGGGAGAGTTGTGGTCTGGTGCTGGAGAGAAGGGAGGATGAAGAGGGTAGAGGTGGGAGGGATAGGGGTGAGGGGATGGAGAGGGAGAGTTTGGGTCTGGGTAGTGGAGTGTGAAACTCTATTTTGTGATTTGAAACATGAGTGAAATCAGTAATGAAGGCGGGTCGATAACGGCCTCTTACACTTCCCTCTGAAGTGCCCGAAGTGTGTGTGTGTGTCGTCCCCTCTGGAAATGTGTTGTCATTTTTATTCTGAGGCACTGGGGCGTAAGATGGAGAGAGTGGGGGGGATGGAGAGGAGGAGGGATAAAGGATGAGGATTTTCCACTTGAACTTGCTGGTCTCAGGCCGTCGGCTCCAGAAGGTTTTTTCCATTTGTCTGGCCCGTCAGAGGGAGGTGTGTGTTTGTGTGCATGTATATCGACCTTGTGCCATCCTGGGATATCCTGTAATACCGGCACTGAACACAAGGGGGGGTATTTTCAAACCCCCAGTGAGCCTCTTTAATCCGAAGGTTAGCAATGCCAACAAATACATGCAAAACCCCATAGCGAATGCTAACTAAATGCTAACGAGCGCATGCAAACATTTTATACAGTCTCTGACAAACTATTTGCATGACAGACATCCCAGCTCATAAAGTTATACAAGTAACTTAAAAATGCTACTCACAGTTTTCTGCACGCACAAAAACAATATTAGACAGCAAGGCTCTTGATCCAGGAGCGGATTCTCTGCTGTTACCAAGAAGCTTGATTTTGCAAGAAGCTAACCACTTAGCTAGCTAGCTAGATAACTTTAGCACATTTTAAACG
>NW_028159527.1:7500-17500 GCF_964263955.1 Coregonus lavaretus
CACACACCACACACCCACACACACACACACACATTCATGCCTGCCATCAGTGCATCTGCCAACACACAGAAAGGTGCTATAACACAGTAATTATTGCGCCTGCAACTTGAAAATGTCAATGAGCATGTGTATAAAATAGAATGTATGGGTTGTCAGGGGGAGAGAATGTGTGTGTGTGTGTGTGTGTGTGTGTGTGTGTGTGTGTGTGTGTGTGTGTGTGTGTGTGTGTGACAGGAGAAGAGATTGGGATGCACAAGAGCAATTAATTACAGGTTTTAATTTTCCAGCCAAGAGTGACGAGCAGCATCGGTGGCGCAGGCAGAGGCAAATTGGCGTGACGCCAAGCGTACATAACCCCTCCCTCACCCGCTTCTCAACCACACCATCACACCTGCTTAAAAGTATGCATTAAGGTGTCTGTAAGGTTTTACAATGGAGGAGGAGTACCAAGATGGCTGTGCGGTGGCTTCAATACAGCGCCCCCTGTCAGTCATCCAGGGTTTATACACATCATTGGTTTCCCCTCACAGGGGGATAGACTCTGCTGTCTTAGCAGCCACCCCTGTTGTACCTGTCTACCCTTGTTCCCTTTACCCCTTACCCTCACCCTCACCCTCCCGCTCAGTCTCCCCCTCTCCCCTCCTCTCCCTGTGATGAGTGAGTGTGTTGGGATACGGATGGCTTGTTTGATCACGATACAGCAGCTTACAATAAGGGATTGGACAGGGCCCGACACACAGGCTGCAGCTGATAACACAGGGAGGGAGGGAGGGAGGGAGGAGTGTTAGTATTTATGGCCAATCTTGTTTACAAAGTCAAATCAGCCCTTTACAGATTTAATTTACTACTGACAGCTCTCCCTCTCTCTCCGTTTTTCTCTCTCTCTATTTCCCTCCCTCTCTCCCCTGCCACCCCTCAGGCGGGGAATAGATAGACTCCTAAGAGAGACGGGTAGCCATGCAGTGCTGCAAAACAGATGACTGCCAATATCAGAAAGAGCAATAGAGAGAGACAGAGCACGAGGGGTAGAGAGAGAGAGAGAGAGAGAGAGAGAGAAGGGTAGAGAGGCATAGAGAGAGAAGCTCTGTTTTTCCACAGGGGATTGAAGATGAATGTCCATATATGGGAGGTTCTAACCCAGGGTCGTATATCTCTGTAAAAGCAGCCATCTCTTCCTAACAGCCCTTATTTGTATTGAGCACAGAGTATTATTTTTATTGAGCTGTCCACTGTAGGCTGGAAAGGGAGAGGTAATCATCCCTCTCTCTCTCTCTCTCTCTCTCTCTCATTCTCTCTATCACTCAGTGAAGAGGAACATAGCTCACCTGCTGGGCATCAGCTGTAGGACTAAACTACTGCATGGATTCATCTTTCTCTCTCTTTTTCTGTCTATTTCTGTCTGTCTCTCTTCCCCCCATCTCTCTCTCTTACACTCTCTTCTCTTCTCTCTCCTCTCTTCTCTCCCTCTCTGTGGGCTTTGAGTGTAATTGGTGACTGTGAACTCTGGAGTTTTTTAGGCAAATTTACAGAGGACGGAAGCTCTTAGTCATCAAATCAAGTCAAATCAAATTGTATTTGTCATATACACGTGTTTAGCAGATGTTATAGCGGGTGTAGCGAAATGCTTGTGCTTCTAGCTCCGACAGTGCAGTAATATCTAACAATTTCACAACATATACCCAATACACACAAATCTAAGTAAGGAATGGAATTTAAGAATATATACATATATGGACAAGCAATGACAGAGCGGTATGGACTAAGATACAGTAGAATATTATAGAATACAGTATATACATATGAGATGAGTAATGCAAGATATGTAAGCATTATTAAAGTGACTAGTGTTCCATTTCTTAAAGTGGCCAGTAATTTCAATAGGCAGCAGCAGCCTCTAATGTGCTAGTGATGGCTATTTAACAGTCTGATGGCCTTGAGATAAAAGCTGTTTTTCATTCTCTCGGTCCCAGCTTTGATGCACCTGTACTGACCTCACCTTCTGGATGATAGCGGGGTGAACAGGCAGTGGCTCGGGTGGTTGATGTCCTTGATGATCTTTTTGGCCTTCCTGTGACATCGGGTGCTGTAGGTGTACAGGAGGGTGGGTAGTTTGCCCCCGGTAATGCGTTTGGCAGACTGCACCACCCTCTGGAGAGTCCTGCGGTTGTAGGCGGTGCAGTTGCCGTACCAGGCAGTGATACAGCCCGACAGGATGCTCTCAATTGTGCATCTGTAAAAGTTTGGATGGATGCGTGCTTGTGTGTGTGTTCAATCAACAGGTGAATGCTCTTTGAGTTAGCCCCTGGCCAGAGGATAGCATCAATGCTAGTCTTTCTGTTACTCTGTCGGTGGTGGGTGTGTGTGTATTATTCTCTGAGTGGTTAGTTTGTCTCCATTCAGTCATAGTATGTTTGTAATCAGATTAGCATCGTGGCGTATCTGCTATCCTGATGACGCATCAGTGCACGCTGACAAATCTGTCTGTCTGTGTGTGTGTGCGCGTGTGTGTTTAGAATCTGTTTGTGCGGTGCATCACTGTTTGCTGCCATATGTGAGTCTGTGTCCCAGCCTGCCTTCAGCCTTTTCCCCAGATAACATCTTATCTGATTGTTTGTTGTTCCGTTCTGCTCTCAAAGACCTGATTGTGTGGATAGAGAGTCATAATCATCTGTTTATTGTACCAGATATGATTTTATATTCCATAGGGAGATTACATTGCTAGGTTTTATCTCTCTCTGTTTTCACACACACTGCCAGGTTTCTCACAATGCCAGCAATGTGTGTCACAGAGTGATACACTGAGTGTACAAAACATTAAGAACACCTTCCTAATATTGAGTTGCACCACCTTTTGCCCTCAGAACAGCCTCAATTCGTCAGGGCATGGACTCTACAAGGTGTTGAATGCGTTCCACAGGGATTCTGGCCCAGGTTGACTCCAATGTTTCCCACAGTTGTGTCAAGTTGGCTGGATGTCTTTTGGGTGGTGGACCATTCTACTTAAATATTTTGTCTTGCCCATTCACCCTCTGAGTGGCACAGATACACGATCCATGTTTCAATTGTCTGAAGGCTTAAAAATCCTTCTTTAACCTGTCTACTCCCCTTCATCTACACTGATTGAAGTGGATTTAACAAGTGACATCAATAAGAGATCATAGCTTTCACCTGGATTCACTTCAGTCTATGACATAGATTCAGTCTATGTCATGGAAGTAGTTTTGTACTCCCAGTGTATATCTAACCCTCTCTCTCCTCCTCTCCCTCTAGGTGCCAGTGTCCATGGCTATGTTGACCCCCCAGATGATCACTCCTCAACAGATGCAGCAGATACTGTCCCCTCCTCAGCTACAGGCCCTGCTGCAACAGCAACAGGCCATCATGTTACAGCAGGTAACACACACACTCATATGAAATGAACACACACACTCCTTCCTGGGCTCAGTCCCAGCCCAGCATGTCTAGATGTGTCTATGTGGAGGTGCTGACACACTGGTTGTGATTGTATCCTCTGGCACAGTTACTGAGAGCTTCGAGGCCTTTGAACAGAGTGTAACACACACACATACACACGCAAACATACACACAGATATACAAATGTGCACACACACACACACAAAATCTCACACTTTCCAATTCTCTAAAGCCTGTTATGTTCCCCATCAGTGAGCATAACCAAAGTCTTACAAACGTTTATGTTAGCAACGTAACACTCAGCCACACTCAGCCACACACACCTTGCGGTCAGCGAGAGCTTATGTTAGCTGTCCTCAGGCACCAGTTAAACTGTCCTGGTTGTTGATTGGTTAGGGGTGTGTGATGAGGTGCTGTGATCTGGGTGTGTATTGGGGACTGGAGTGTGTTTGTTCCGTTGGTCGACATGGCAACCGATCTTACCTAGCGGGCAACATCACATGTCTGTCAAATATTTGATTCACAAACACACATGCATATAACTCACAATCACATATAGTACACAGTACACACACACCTACAGAAATGTGTCCACATACATATTCACAAAAATACACACACAAACACATACACACGCCACATGCAAATACACACACAGGCATGTACAGCAGTGGAGGCTCATAATAAAGGCTGGAACGGCACAAATGGAATGGCATCAAACACATGGAAACCATGTTTGATGTATTTGATAACATTCCACTCCAGCCATTACCATGAACCTGTTCTCCCCAACTAAGGAGCCACCAACCTCCTGTGATGTACAGACACAAACACACAGGCACACAGATGTGCACAGAGATACACTCAAACAGGCACACAGACAGTACATACACACTCCCTCTCCTGTACGTGCTTAATAGGCTGCAGCTATTAAAAGTGTGGAAATAGAGCAATAATTGCTGCAGAGGCAGTGCTAGAACAGACAGTGCATTTAACACATACACACAAACACACACACATCCAGGGCTTGAACAGACAGTAGTAATAAGGAAGCATTGCTTTAGGCCTCTATGAATTGCAGTGGGAAGATTTGACAAAATGGATGGTAATGGAAATATACTGATTCTGGGAATGAGACGGTGAAGAAGGACTCACACAGCTCTTTTTGCTCTTAACGAGGAGAGAAGTGGTGGGGTGAAACACACACACTCACACACACTTGTGTAAGGCCATTTTACCTCTGCTTTTAAAACCACTGAGTTTAACACAACTATCCCACTTAATTAAACACACTGTCTCCTAGTCTATATCAGCAAATCAGCCACTTTTACACACACACACACACACACACAGACACACACACGCACACACACACACACACACACACACACACACACACACACAGAGAGAGAGAGACACACACACTATATTCAGCAATCAGAGACCATATCAGTCATCGGAACATTACATTTCATGTCCCCATGGAGACTTTGCATTGTGTGAGTGGGAGTGGTGTTGTGTGTGTGTGTGTGTGTGTGTGTGTGTGTGTGTGTGTGTGTGTGTGTGTGTGTGTGTGTGTGTGTGTGTGTGTGTGTGTGTGTGTGTGTGTGTTTGAGTTGATGTGTGTGTTTGAGTTAATGTGTGTGTACGTACACTACCAGTCAAAAGTTTGGACACACCTACTCATTCAATTTTTTTTTTTTTACATTGTAGAATAATAGTGAAGACATCAAAACTATGAAATAACACATATGGAATCATGTAGTAAACAAAAATGTGTTAAACAAATCAAAATATATTTTATATTTGAGATTCTTCAAATAGCCACCCTTTGCCTTGATGACAGCTTTGCACACTCTTGGCATTCTCTCAACCAGCTTCACCTGGAATGGTTTTCCAACAGTCTTGAAGGAGTTCCCACATATGCTGAGCACTTGTTGGCTGCTTTTCCTTCACTCTGCGGTCCGACTCATCCCAAACCATCTCAATTGGGTTGAGGTCAGGGGATTGTGGAGGTCAGGTCATCTGATGCAGCACTCAATCACTCTCCTTCTTGGTAAAATAGCCCTTACACAGCCTGGAGGTGTGTTGGGTCATTGTCCTGTTGAAAAACAAATGATAGTCCCACTAAGCCCAAACCAGATGGGATGGCGTATTGCTGTAGAATGCTGTGGTAGCCTTGCTGGTTAAGTGTGCCTTGAATTCTAAATAAATCACAGACAGTGTCACCAGCAAAGCACCCCCACACCATAACACCTCCTCCATGCTTTACGGTGGGAAATACACATGCGGAGATCATCCGTTCACCCACACCGCGTCTCACAAAGACACGGCGGTTGGAACCAAAAATCTCAAATTTGTACTCCAGACCAAAGGACAAATGTCCACCGGTCTAATGTCCATTGCTCGTGTTTCTTGATCCAAGCAGGTCTCTTCTTCTTATTGGTGTCCTTTAGTAGTGGTTTCTTTGCAGCAATTCACACAGTCCCCTCTGAACAGTTGATGTTGAGATGTGTCTGTTACTTGAACTCTGTGAAGCATTTATTTGGGCTGCAATTTCTGAGGCTGGTAACTCTAATGAACTTATCCTCTGCAGCAGAGGTAACTCTGGGTCTTCCATTCCTGTGGTGGTCCTCATGAGAGCCAGTTTCATCATAGCGCTTGATGGTTTTTGCGACTGCACTTGAAGAAACTTTAAAAGTTCTTGACATTTTCCGGATTGACTGACCTTCATGTCTTAAAGTAATGGACTGTCATTTGTCTTTGCTAATTTGAGCTATTCTTGACATAATATGGACTTGGTCTTTTACCCAATAGGGCTATCTTCTGTATAGCCCCCCTACCTTGTCACAACACAACTAATTGGCTCAAATGCATTTAGAAGGAAAGAATTTCCAAAAGTGAACTTTTAAGACACACCTGTAAATTGAAATGCATTCCAGGTGACTACCTCATGAAGTTGGTTGAGAGAATGCCAAGAGTGTGCAAAGCTGTCATCAAGGCAAAGGGTGGCTATTTGAAAAATCTCAAATATAAAATATTTGTTTAACACTTTTTTGGTTACTACATGATTCCATATGTGTTATTTCATAGTTTTGATGTCTTCACTATTATTCTACAATGTAGAAAATAGTACAAATAAAGAAAAACCCTGGAATGAGTAGGTGTGCCCAAACTTTTGACTGGTACTGTATGTGTGTGTGTGTGTTTTAACCTTTAAGTTTCCTCTAACCTTTAATTACACCACAGCTGATCTAGTTTATTTCTTGGTGTGTTAGTCAAGTCAAGGTCACAGTAATAGGCTGGCGAGGTGAGTGGCTCTCTTAATGCTGCAGAGCCACTGAATCAAATCATTAAAAAGACCTTAATTATCACTTAATTATTCCCACAATTCTCCAGCTCCAGCCTAGCGTGTGTGTGTGTGTGTGTGTGTGTGTGTGTATGTGTGTGTGTGTGTGTGTGTGTGTGTGTGTGTGTGTGTGTGTGTGTGTGTGTGTGTGTGTGTGTGTGTGTGTGTGTGTGTGTGTGTATGTGTGTATGTGTGTGGCCAGCCAGTGACGCGGAGAGGAGAGATTAACTCCGCCTTTGGAGTGTGAAAAGAAGGAGGGAAATATGGAGGGACTTAGAATAAAGGAGAGGAATGCACACACACACACACACACAAACACACACACACACACACACACACACACACTCCCCTGTTGTAGAGACAGGCGGTCAGAGCACAGGGAGATGGTCATCTTAATACAGCTTCCTGGTTACTTGGTCAAACAAACAGAAACAGGCTGTGGCTAGTCAGTAGTAACAGTATCAGTCAGTAGGAGTCCAACATCGCTCCCTATTATTATATGATCTGAAAACACAGGATGGTGGAAAACAATATGACTTCACTTTCTACCTTCACTAGGCTAGTTGTTCACAGATACACCCCTTGATTCTCCAACAAAATAGCCACTTCAGAACACCTGTCCCTCCTCCCTCCACCCCCAACCCACACGTACACACACCCCTCTGCTCAGACAGTTACCTCGATGATAAGTCAGGCAGCCCATAAATAACATGGGTCTGTCTCACATCTGTCTCTGGCGCTATGGCGACGCCCTTGACATGCCAGGTACTGTAGGGCACCAAGATTTACGGGGCGCCTCAAACCTCACTACACCCCCACTTGCCCTGTATATACACACACGCACACACACACACACACACACACACACACACACACACACACCCGCCCACCTCTGTCCAGGTGTTTCAGGTGAACATTAAATAACTATTTTTAAAGGAAGAAAGTTTAAAAAGACAGCTACGTGGGTCTCTCCATGGCTTCAGCAACATATCTCCCCTAGAGGGACAGAACACTCCTGTTGGGTCATGCTAGTGCATCTCTCTAACTCCTTCACCCTTTTACCACATGAGAGTCAACCTTTTATCTAGAAAGACGTGTGTGTGTATCTGATCATGCTAGCTGGTTTCTCTACCTCTTTCCCCCACGAGAAGGCACTTCCAGCAGCTTCCTTAGCCTCCGTGTACCTGCTTTAGTTGCTGGGGAAACTGATTATACAAACACAATCTGACAGTTGTGTCTAGTTGTTGTCTGGTAGGTTGTCTATAAAGCTTGTCGCGTTCAGAGGCACAACAATGACGCATGGCCTTCATGGAGATGCAGAGAGCGAGAGAGAGAGCGATCAAAAGAAGCTGTGTACACCATATATCACACACACAAACACACACCGCCTCACTCTCACTGCTCTCTGTTGTGCTTTGTGTTATTGCAGCAAGGCCTGGGGTTTTCTTTCACAGGAGGCTTTTGAAGATTGAAATGTTATTGACTCAATTTGTCTCCCTTTTCTCTTCCCCCCCTCTCTCTCCCTCCCTCTCTCTCTCTCCCTCTATCCCTTCCCTCTCTCCCCCATCTCTCTTCCTCCCTCCCTCTCTCCCCCCTCTCTCTCTTCCTCCCTCTCTCTCCCTACCTCTCTCCCCCCTCTCTCTCCCTCCCCCCTTCTCTCTCCCTCCCTCCCTCCCTCCCACCCTCCACCCTCTCTCTCCCTACCTCTACCCTCCCTCCCTCCCTCCCTCCCTCCCTCCCTCCCTCCCTCTCTCTCTCTATGGCTCGACCCCCTTCTCCCTCCCTCCCTCCCTTCCTCCCTCCCTCCCTCCCTCTCTCTCTCTATGGCTCGACCCCCTTCTCTCTCCCTCCCTCCCTCCCTCCCTCTCTCTCCAGCTACAGGAGTACTATAAGAAGCAGCAGGAGCAGCTGCATCTTCAGCTTCTGACTCAGCAGCAGCAGCAGGCTGGGAAGCAGGCAGCCAAAGAGGTGAGACCCCTACGGAGTGGTGTTATCAAGCGCACTCACAAGCACACTCGTACACAGTTGAAGTGGCCAACACGTCAGTTAGGGGATTGTGGAGTATGTAGGGCACATGGAGGTGAAGTGCTGTGACTTATAGCGCATTTGTACTGGGGCAGAGCGCACACCTCTTCCACCCTCCTCCTCTACTCATCCTCCTCTTTCCCTATCTCCTACTGTCCTCTTATCCTCTCCTTCTCTCCTTTCCTCCTTCTCTCCTTCCTCTTTCTCTCCTCTTCCTGTCTTCTTGCCTGTGTTGTGTAGTCTGCTTCTCCAAACAGGGATTATGGTAGTGATGGAATATGGCTTTTCATTGTTCTCCACTAACACACCATGCTAAATCTCATTCATAGAGAGCTCTGTGTTAATGCAGGATAAGGATTCATTTACATGGCTTCTGCGTTAAGCCTTGTGTGTGTGTGCGCGCGCGCGTGTTCGTGAAGCCTGAGGTAAAATCCTTTTGTCGCCTCACTATAGGAGGTGCCTGACACACTTTTAATTGTCAATTAACCCCCGCAAGCGTTGAAAACTGTGCCAACACACTCCTCCGCCTGGTCTAACCACACTAACAGGGATCACGGTGGATCAAGTAGGATCACAACGCGTAACGACAAAGAGCATCCACCAGATCACACCAGAAAACTGTCATAGAGGGTGTGTTGGAAGGGGGGTTGGTTCAATTCAGGGTTGTGAGTTGTCAGAGGTGTCTAAGAGACTAATCATAAAGGGATTCTCTCACTAACAAACACACATACATACACATTCCCCATCAAACCTGACACACATACACACTCCCCATCCAACCTGATATTTTCAGAGAGTAGAGGAGGGATGTGGCAGGGGCAGAGAAAAAGAGAAGAGTGAGAGAGAGATGGAGAGAGGGGGGAGAGGGGGAGAGAGACAGGAGCAGGTAAGAAACAGAGACAGGCTTCTAGGGAGCTCATTCACTCCAGAGACCATTGTGGGAATCGCATGAGGAGGCTCGGCCTAGATCTTCCCTCTTTTCTCCCTCCTCTCTAATCCCCCTCTCCCTGTGGACCCTCTCTCCCCTTGCCTACAGCGGTCAGCCAACTCGACCGTGACCAAAGCAAACCAGTTGTGGTTGACTTGCATGTAGAGACCGTGTCTGATTCCTTTTTTTTTTTTTTTTACTCCTGTCCAATTCTCCGGTTTTGTTTTTCCTGTAACAACCAGACAAGTGCAAACACTGGTCACAAACACACACACACACACACA
>NW_028159527.1:22500-27178 GCF_964263955.1 Coregonus lavaretus
CTAATATCCAATAACTCTAAATCTCCACCCTCCTCTCATCCCCCACTCTCCGCTCCCCCCTGCAGCCATGTGTCCTGGGGACCTGCAGCAGCTGTGGAAGGAGGTGTCGGGGGTGCAGTCTGCAGAGGAGGCCCTGAAGCAGCAGCAGACTGGAGAGGGCCTGGATCTCAGCACCAACTCTACCTCATCCTCCTTCCCCAAAGCAAACACACACAGCACCCTGCACAGCCTGCACAACGGACAGAGCAACCACACCCCAAAGAGAGACAGGTACAGAGACAGGTACAGTTGGATGCATTACAAACGTTTCATATAAATGCACCATCGGGGGCATATTTCAGAAATGTATTTTATTATATGGGTTATTGTTAGATGATTGCAAACAAATTAGGCGCTTGGCGTCACCCAGCGAGAGTTTGTTACACGATGGACTGCTACAGCACAGGTTTTTGAAAAGCAGACACGCACACACACACACACACACACACACACTCACACACATGTCTGATAGAGCTAGAGAGAGTGTGATGTACACAGATAGTAATACAGTGTGACTGATGTGTCCTCCATGTGTCCTGTAGAGGAACTGCGCTGGAACTAATTCACACATAGTTACTATGTCTTTGGACTGCCTCTCCGTAGTTTAGAGAGAAGTTCACTCTGACACAGAGACTCTGTGTGTAGGGTGTGTGGGTGTGTCTGTGTGTGTATAAAGTGTGTGTGTGTGTGTGTGTGTGTATGTGTGTAGGGTGTGTGTATTTGTGTGAAGTGTTGTGTAATATGATTGTGTGTGTGTGTAGGGTGTGTGTATTTGTGTGAAGTGTTGAGTAATATGATTGTGTGTGTGTGTAGGGTGTGTGTATTTGTGTGAAGTGTTGTGTAATATGATGGTGTGTGTGTGTGTGTGTGTGTGTGTAGGGTGTGTGTAGGGTGTGTGTATTTGTGTGAAGTGTTGTGTAATATGATTGTGTGTGTGTGTGTGTGTGTGTAGGGTGTGTTTATTTGTGTGAAGTGTTGTGTAATATGATGGTGTGTGTGTGTGTGTGTGTGTGTGTGTGTGTGTGTGTGTGTGTGTGTGTGTGTGTGTGTAGGGTGTGTGTAGGGTGTGTGTATTTGTGTGAAGGACTGTGCAATAAGCTGGTGTGTATAATATTCTAGTGTAAACGGCCCTCAGTTAATTTGATTTGTGGTTTTCATGTGTTATCTGGAGCATAGCCTACTACTCTACTGCTGCCCAGGTGCCAGTTTGGCATGAGTGTGTCTGGCTGAACATTATGAGATGGAGGAGGAGGAGGAGGAGGAGGAGGAGGAGTGAATGAGGAAGGGGTGACCTGATAAATGTTTTGTGCGAATGTGAGCACAAAGTAGAAAAAGTGTTGTGTGTGTAGTGTTATTCTTTGTGTGTGTTTGTTAGGTATGTGTGTGTTCAGAGGAGATGTGTGTTTCAGATTGTGTGTGTTGAGGATGTTGGGGGTGCATCGGTATTCACCTGTGGGTTGTGTCCATTTCATCTTTAAGAGCAAGACTCTTTGAATGGATCTCCTCGTTCAGCAAGGCAGACCTCGGAGATGAACACCTCATGCCTTACTCCAAAGGCGGCCCACTGTCCAGCAGCCAGTGAGTAACACACACAGACCTAACATCCCGAGAATGAGGACATGCTCCCTCTGTGTGGGGGAAGTATAAGAGAGCTAGCTCATCGCTAATATCCTTTGCTATTTGACTGGCCCATGCTAACACTACCCTAGCATTGCTAATAGGGAGGCAGAGGAGACTGGGAGGGGCTAGCATGCTCCAGTTAATGCATGGCTGATGTGGACTGGTGTGTGGTTGCCAGTAGTTTGTCGTGTCTGCAGTCTGAGCAGCTTCTGAACTGAGCAGAGTCAACCACAGCCAACACACACACACACACACACACACACAGCACAACCACTGCCAGCACATCTGACCAATGAGAGGGGAATAGGGGAGGAGAAGAGGGGAAAAGAGAGGAAGGAGAGGAGGGGAAGAGTGGGTGCTCGTCTTTGGGATGGTCCCATCTGTGAGAGGGATGGTTTGTGTTAGACAACCCTGTGATGTGGATCTGGGAGAAGCCTCAACCGCCTCCACACACACAGACACACACACAAACACATATGCATATTGCTGTTCCAGCCTGTACGTCTCTGGATGCTGGTAGATTTAATGTCAATAAACTGTGAACTCTCTGTCATAGTGTGTCAGACACGAGGCCAGGCTGGGCCAAACCTCATCTGCAGCACAATGTGAACCCTGTACACTGGCTACTGGACACACACCAAACACACATGGCCAGTGCCTGGATCTGGGCCAAACCAGAATCAGCATCCCAGAGCCACACACACACCCACACACATACACACACACACACACACACACACACACACACACACACACAGAGAGAGAACTGTCTCACCACAATAAAGCCTGCAGCCACGTCTCAGAACAACCACCGTATGAGGGATAAGACCGCCGCCCTACGCACCAATCAGGCGGGCCGTCTAAGTCTCTCTGCCCGCCCATACTGACTGGAGAGAGAGAGGGAGGGGGGGACTGGGGCTGTGTGAGGATGAACGTTTGAAACGGAGGAACACACACACACACCATTCTGCTCTTAGCTTCATGTTCACTAAGCTCTGATGATAGTAAAGGAACTATGGCCTTAGTGTGGAACAATGGATGCTTGCACTGTGTGTGTTTTTGCTGCTCAGAGGCATGTCTCTACTGATGTGTTAGTGTGTCAGCTTGCTTTATTTCATCTGTCCTTGATCATCTGAAATGAGATCACTAATTTGTTTTCCCGTACAGTATGTGATGTCTGTACATCTGTTATGTTAGCTTCAGATCATTCTAACCTGCTATTTTTCTCCCCCTCCCCCCTCCCTCTCCCTCTCTTCACCCTCTCTCTCTCTCCCTCCCCCAGCCATGAGGAGCATGCAGGTTCCCATCCTCTCTATGGCCATGGAGAGTGTAAATGGCCTGGCTGTGAGGCTCTGTGTGATGACATGGGACAGTTCATCAAGTGAGTAACACCCTGTAGCTGCATTCACAAACGACTCTCCTCCACACAGCCCATACTACAAAGAATGGAAGTGGCCCATATCACTTTCACTCTTTCTAGCATGGCTTTCTAGTGACTAGCGTAGGACTCGCTCTACAGTGAGTACTACTATATCAGTCAGCCCAGACACACACTACCAGCGAACGCAGCGACTAGCCAGTGCTGAGTGTCAGTCAGTGTAGCTTTCTGCAGCCTTCCGTCAATAATTACTCAGTTGCTATCGGTTACATCAGGCTCCCTTGAAGGAGCAGAGTGTTTTGTTATTGTGTATCCATCTACGTTATTTCACAGCTCTCTCACTCTCTTGCTCTCTCTGTCAGCCTTCTCTCATCTCTCTATCCCTCGCTTCTATCCTTCTATCTCTGCTCTGCTGTTTCGTTGGCCGCTGGATGTTTTAAGTGGTGTGTTGTGAGAGGCACTTGTGACACGGTGCTGAGAAGGTATCAAAGGAACCGAGGCTATGCCTAATAAGATAGTACAAGTCATTCAGTGTGTGTGTGTTTGTGTGTGTGTATGTGTGTGTTACCTGTCTGTAACTGGTACCTCCCGTCTCTAGCTGATTAGTGTTGTGCTCCCAGAGTTCTCTGCTCTGAAGGGTCAAGCAAATTGTTTCCACGCTTCGTTAGCAGTTTACTTAATTAGCTCATTTACAATCACAGCTCATTGTTTCCATGGCGCTAGCAAAGACATCAAACAGCAGCTCCCTCGCCATCCATCTCCCCCTGCTTTCCTTCTCTCTCTTCTCTCTGCCTTTCTTTATCTCTCTGTCTTGTCTGTTTGCCAGTTTGGAGTCTTTGGGGATGGTGTGTAAAGTGGAGAGGGGAGAGGGAGGGGTGAGGGGGGTACAGCAGGGGAGATTGGGTATGTGTGTATGCGAGCGTGTGTATGCTGGTGGGAATAAGGGGTGATACATCTAAGCCTGGTGTAAACAGTCAGTTGTCACTATTTGTTAGCGTGATGACACAACACACAACATGTCAGGCGAACGAACACACTAATACACACAGGCACATTCCACTGAGATCCTGATATCTCTACTATTATCAGCTTCAGGACAGTCCACTTGCGGCTAACACATAACAAACCCATTATGAACCCTTTAACAGAGGCCTAAGGAACCCTTAGCCAAGGCCTAACCAAGACCTAACAATGGTCTGTAAGGTAGAGAAACTTTATAATTATCCACTGAGATAATATCTCCAGGGATAGTGTGTATTAACATGGCATGGTACACACACACACTCACACATGCACGCACACATGTACGCACGCATGCACACACACACATACCCAGAGGAGTGTGTTGTGAAATGATGGCAGCGGACAGTCTGATCAAAGCCAGAGGCAGGCTGGGAAAGTTTTGAGAGGAAAGCTGTTGTTTGGTGTCTTATTTCACACAGCCTCAGGGCAGGTGGAGCGAGAGGGGGAGGGAGGGAGGGAGGGAGGGAGAGAGAGAGAGAGAGAGAGAAATTTGACAGATAAAACCGTCAGTTCGACAGTGCGCTCCCCTGCAGCCTTCCTTAGTCATCGCTCCGGGCAGGAAGAGACGAGAGACGAGAGGAGACACTCTTCTATTTCCAGCTCTTTTCTTCCTTCTGA
>NW_028159526.1:0-13492 GCF_964263955.1 Coregonus lavaretus
ATGCTGCTGCTACCTCTTTTCACTTTTAGTATTACATATCCTGATGCTTAGTCACTTAGTCACGTGATTCCAAACTTCCATCAACACGTCTCCTTCGCCACTAGGGGCCATAAAGTCCTAGACCACTGTTACTTTACCCACAAGCAAGCATACAAGGCCCTCCCTCGTCCCCCATTCGACAAATCAGATCATGGCTCCATACTCCTGCTTCCTGTTTACAAGCGTAAGCTCAAACAGGAAGTACCCGTGACTCGCTCCATTAAGAAATGGTCATCAGAATCAGATATTATGCTGCAGGACTGCTTTGCTGGCGCTGATTGGAATATGGAGCTAACCACCTCCATCACTGGCTTCATTAGGAAATGCATCGAAGACGTTGTCCCCACAGTGAAGGTTCGCCGCTTCCCCTGGATTAACACAGAGGTTGGCACTAAGCTAAAGGACATGGCTTCCACACACAGGGCTATCGCAGACAACCCTGAGGCTACGGCTGAAGACAGGAACAAGTACAAGAAGTCCCGCTACGACCTCCGCAGAGTTGTCAAATGGACAATATTTGAATAAGGTGGAATCATATTACACTGGCTCCGCCGCCTGCCACAAGTGGCAGGGGCTACAGTCCATTACGGATTACAAAGGAAGACCCAGCTATGATCTGCCCAATGATGCCTCTCTACCAGACGAACTCAATGCATTTTGTGCACGCTTCGACAATAACAATACTGTGCCGTGCGGGAGGGCCCCCACCTACCCAGAGAACTGGGTGATCTCTCTCTCCGAGGACGACATGAGTAGAGTATTTAATCAGGTAAAGGCCGCGGGCCGAATGGTATTCCAGGGCGAGTTCTCAGAGCATGCGCAAAACAACTGGCATGCATATTCACGGTCATTTTCAACCTCTCCCTGTCCCAGTCTGTAATCCCCACATGTCTTGGTGGGTCCCCTGTAGCTCAGTTGGTAGAGCATGGCGCTTGCAACGCCAGGGTTGTGGGTTCGTTTCCCATGGGGGGCCAGTATGAAAATGTATGTACTCACTAACTGTAAGTCGCTCTGGATAAGAGCATCTGCTAAATGACTAAAGTGTAAATGTCTTAAACTGACCACCATCATTCCTGTTTCCAATAACTCTTAGGCTTCATTCCACAATGACTACTGCCCTGTAGCAATCACATCTGTAATTATGAAGTGCTTTGAAAGGCTGGTTATGGCACACTCCATCATCCCAGACACCTTAGACCCACTCTAATTTGCATACCACTCCAACAGATCCATAGACGATGCAATCTCAATTGCACTGCCCTCACCCACCTAGATAAGAGGAATACCTATGTGAGGATGCTGTTCATTGACTACAGATCAGCCTTCAACACCATTGTCCCCTCCAAGCTTGTCACCAAGCTTAGGACCCTAGGACTGAACACCTCCCTCTGCAACTGGATCCTGGACTTCCTGATGGGCCGACCCCAGGTGGTGGGGGTAGGAAACATCACCTGCGCCACACTGACCCTCAACACGGGGGCCCCACAGGGGTGTGTGCTTAGTCCCTTCCTGTAGTCCCTGTTCACCCATGACTGCATGGCGACACACGACTCCAACACCATCATCAGGTTTGCTGACGACACAACGGTGCTAGGCCTGATCATCGGCGAGGATAAGACAGCCTACAGGGAGGAGGTCAGTGACCTGGCAGTGTGGCGCCGGGACAACAACCTCTCCCTCAACGTCAGTAAGACCAAGTAGCTGATCATGGACTACAGGAAATCGGGGGTGAACACGCCCCCATCCACATTGAAGGGGCTGCTGTAGAGCGGGTCGAGAGCTTCAAGTTCCTCAGTGTTCAAATCACTAAGGACTTAAAATGGTCCACACACACGCGCACAGTCGTGAAGAAGGCGCGACAGCGCCTCTTCCCCCTCAGGAGGTTGAAAAGGTTTGGCATGGGCCCTCAGATCCTCAAAAAGTTCTACAGCTGCACCATTGAGAGAATCTTGACTGCTTGGTATGACAACAGCTCCACCCTCGATCGCATGGCTCTACAGAGGGTGGTGCGGACAGCCCAGTGTATCATTAGGGCCGAGCTCCCTGCCATCCAGGACCTCTATATCAGGCGGTGTGGAAGGAAGGCCTGGAAAATCGTTAAAGACCCCAGCCACACAAGCCAATGACTGGTCTCTCTGCTTCCGCACGGCAAGTGGTACCAGTGCACCAAGTCTGACACCAACAGGCTCCTGAACAGCTTCTATCCCCAAGCCATAAGACTGCTAAATAGTTAACAAAATGGCTAGACGAGTTGACCTCCCCACCTTTATTTATGCACACTCACAGCACTCTACACACTCACGCACACCTGACACTCCAACACACACACGCACACACACACTCCATTTGCTCACACACACATAACATGCACACACATTTACAGTGACTCTACACACACACACACACACTAACATACAATCATCATATATGCTGCTGCTACTCTGTTTATCATATATCCTCTTGCCTAGTCACCTAACCCCTATACATGTCTACCTCCATCACTCCAGTATCCCTGCACATTGTAAATATGGTACTGGAACTGACCCTGTATATAGCTTACTTCCTTTCTCGTGTTCATATTTCTTATTTTAATTTTTTTGTTCTACCTTATGTTATTTTTAGTACTACACTTATATTGATAACTGCATTGTTGGGTTTAGAGCTTGCAAGAAAGGCATTTCACTGTACTTGTGTACATGACATTAGAACTTGGAACTTGAAGTAAGCATTTCACTGTACCTGTTGTACAATTTGATTTGATTTGCGTTGGTGTGGATGGGGGAGTGAGATGGCCCCTGTTCCCTTCCTCTACTCCATGTGATAAGGAAAGGGGACCTGGTGGGACTCATGGGCTGTGTCCTAAATAGCACCCTATTCCCTATATATCGCAATACTTTCACCAGACCCCATGGGCCTTGTTGAAAATTAGTGCACTACATAGTGATTACGGAAACCCTCTGTGTTCTGTTAGATAGATTACTCTGAATCCACGATATTGGACAAGTTGAAAAGTCATAACATGTTTTTTTCAATAACAGGTTATGGTCAATAATATAAAAGGTGCGATTTGGGACGCAGTGAATCTTGTAACACACCACAGACAGCTCTGTAACATAGGTAGGGCCTCTTATTGTTTTTGTAGGTTTTATTATATCTGGTGGTGGTCTATTAAATATTAATACAAAGCAGCCACATGGAATTATCTTTTGTAGTCATGTTTTTTGGACCACAGAAAATATGTAATTCAGTGGATTCATTCCACATGGCACCCTATTGCCTATTAAATGCACTAATCTCGACCAGAGCCCTGGTCAAATGTAGTGCTCTATATGGGGAATAGGGTACCATTTGGGATTCAGACAGTGTCAGGGCAGTAGGCTAGTACTACGAGAAGTGGTTTCTGATGTTGTTCTGTGAGCAACAGTTTGAGGTTTGGAGGTTGTTGGTTTCCAAGTGCTGCTTGCTTAGCGAGTACCACTTCCTCCTGATTTGGCTCACACTGAAGCTCAAACCCAGGACCTCTTCTTTGCTAGCACACGTGACCACCCTCCTGAAGCGTCTATTCAGTCATGTCACGCGAAAAGCTTGCTATTCGGCGGCGTAAGTGGGGACACTTCTGGTTGAGGAGTGTTTTTCACACATCCCCATGTGCTACACAAAATTGATTTACATCTATTCATTCAGCCAGCAAAACCTCCTCCTCCATTTACCCTGGATCACTTCAATCAGTCACCCATTCAAACAACACAACTGCTCAGATGACCTGCAATAGATTCTTGCGGGGAGTCAGTGAATGTGGCTATTCTACAGATTGGGGATAATCTCTGTTGCTTGTGTGTTAATCCCAGTGTGAGGTGTGTTGCTTTTTTTCTCCTGTCTGTGGGTGATAACCCCACTATTACATTCAAGGGAGGGCTATTGTATATGTGTGTGTGCGTCCCTCCAAGTGTGTGCGACTATTTGTCCCCTCTCCCCTCCCTGTGTAGGTATCGGTAGGACACAGAGGGATCTAGTTGCCTCTCTGTGTGGGTGGGTGTCAGCTCCACACTATGCTGCTCTTGGTAATTAAAGCTCTGGGGGCTGCAGGAGGTGGGTTACAGCTTTAACTACAACACACACACACGCACACTCACACACATGTACACGCACGCACACACACACACACTCACACACACGCACGCACGCACGCACGCACACACACACACACACACATGCACATGCACACTCACACACATGCGCACGCACGCACACACTCACGCACACACACTCACGCACGCACACACACACACACACGCACACACACACACACACACACACACACACACACACACACACACACACACACACACACACAGGGCTGCAGGAGGTGAGTTACAGCTTTAACTACAAAACATGTCCAATGACCCCCCACCATCTACCCCCCTACCCCCTTACCCCCTCCACCCCTCCACCCCTTCCACCCCCTACCACCTGCCTGTGGGAATTCGGTTTGGTCTGGAAAACAAGCTGGAGGAGCAGTGTGTGGGGAGTAGTAGAGGGCGAGAAACTGGGGTTGCATCCCAAATGGCTCCCTATTCCCTATATAGTGCATTACTTTTGACCAGGTCCTGGAGAGCTACCCTCCTGTAGGTTTTCACTCCAATCCCTGATTCAGTTTATCAACAAGCTAATTATTAGAATCAGCTGCGCTAGATTAGGGTTGGAGCAAAAACCTACAGGACGGTAGCTCTCCAGGAACAGGGTTGGAGAGCCCTGGTCTAGGGGAGAGTGTGAATTCACAAGGCCTTTATCCTTTTTATGCATGTAGATAGAACTCTAACTATACAGTTTACTCCAGACTGTCCTGAAACGGTTGTCTGGCATACATACTGCCAACTAAACTCGCTCTCGAGCGCTTGAACCCTGAATGGTTTTTAACGGACACAATCTGGAATCCATTCTGGCTGTAACACACACGCACACACATATGCAATTACAGCCGATGTCCTGCTCAACCAATTTTATGTTGTGTACTCTAAATATGGTAGCTTGGGTTTTACAGTCCTAGTTTCAGGGATCGTTGCTCTTATTTCCTCTCTGACACTGTTTATAGAGCACACTCATTCCCCTCACATGTGATCTTCATCCTGGGACTTGCCACAAACAGATCTGGGGATAAATCTACACCATAAAGGGACTAACCTTAATTCACCTCTCCTCTTGCTCTTATTTATTAACATGGTGTTGGAAACAGGATGCAGGGCTATCTGAGGACACGGGGTCTGTTCAGGTTGATTAATGGTGAAAGGTCTGAGGAAAAGTGATTCATGCTTAGATTATCCCAGTGGGCACAGATGTCAGTTCAATGTCTAGTTTTGATTTACATTTGGTTGAGTTGTCAACTAACATGAATTCAACGGATTCAATGGATTTGGTTTAAAAGTTGGGTCAAAGAAAATACGAAATGCCCTTACTTCGATGATTTTTTGCAAATCCAATCAGTTTTCCACATTGTTTCAACGTCATCACATACATTTTTTGGGGTTGAGATTACGTGGAATCAACGTTGATTCAATATGTTTTTGCCCAGTGGGATGTTTCTTTACCCCCTTGCTTACTCCTCCCTATGACACGACACTTGATATACAAGTATGAAATATAATCAGTATCTTGAAAAATAATCAGTTCAATAAGACAGAAACAGTGAAGATCAAGACGTGCCGCTCTGTTCTGGGCCAGCTGCAGTTTTTCTAGGTCCTTCTTTGCAGCACCTAACCATATGACTGGGCAATAATCAAAACAGACCTCTCCCCGTCTTTACAACTGTTGAATCATTATGTTTTGACCATGACAGTTTACAATCTAAGGTAACACCAAATAATTTAGTCTCCTTAACTTGCTCAACAGCCACATTATTCATTGTCAGATTCAGTTGAGGTCTAGAACTTAGGGAATGATTTGTACCAAATGCATTGCTTTTAGTTTTAGAGATGTTCAGGACTAGTTTATTACTGGCCACCCATTCTAAAACTGACTGCAACTCTTTGTTTAGGGTTGCAGTGATTTCACTAGCTGTGGTTAATGTGGAATGTGGAATCATCAGCATATATAGAGACACACAGGCTTTACTTAAGGCTAGTGGTAGGTAATTAGTAAAAATAGAAAACAGTGAAGAGCCAAGAGAGCTCCCCTGCGGTACACCACACTTTACATATTTAACATTAGAGAAGCTTCCATTAAAGGAAACACTCTGTGTTCTATTAGATAGATAACTCTGAATCCACGATATTGGACAAGTTGAAAAGTCATAACATGTTTTTTTCAATAACAGGTTATGGTCAATAATATAAAAGGCTGCACTGAAATCTAACAATACAGATCCCACAATCTTCTTATTATCAATTTCTTTCAACCTATCATCAGTCATTTGTGTCAGTGCAGTACATGTTGAGTGCCCTTCTATATACCCTCTATATAAGCATGCTGAAAGTCTGTTGTTAATTTGTTTACAGAGAAATAGCATTGTATCTGTTCAAACACAAGCTGATTGGTCGGCTGTTAGAACCAGTAAATGGTGCTTTAACATTCTTAGGTAGCGGAATGACTTTGGCTTCCCTCCAGGTCTGAGGACAAGTATCTCCAGACTCAGATTAAAGATATAACAAATAAGAGTGTCAATCAAATCAAAGTTTAATGGTCACTTACACAGATTTGCAGATGATATTAATAATGTAAAAAACAATACACACATAACCCAAAAATTAAGAAACTAAGAAATATCAGAACCTCTTGAGGCGCGATGAGTAGTGTTAGAACACAGTGGTGGCACAGCACTCACCCCGACTGTCTGTCTCCTACACACACAGCCAGACCCTCCCCCTTTTCCTCCCCTCTGCCCTCTACCTCTTTCTTCTCCTCTGTCTTGTCCCTCTCTCCTTCTCCCCTCTCCTCCTCTCCCATCTGCCCTCTGCTCCACCACTCCATCCCTTTCCAGCCTACCCCAATCTCATTGTATCCTCCTCTCCTCCGTGGCCATGCATATTTGGCACCAATCTATCCCCCCTAACCCAAATGCATGCCTCCCTCCCACCTCTCCCACCCAGCCATCCCCAAAGAACACTCCGCTCCCCCACGGCCCCACGACCCCTACCTCTATCAGTCTTCCCTGCCTGTCTGCACACTTTAGAGGGCGGAGGGTGGTTGGCAGTGTGCCTGGTCCTGGATCTGCCTCTTGTAGCTCCGCTACCTGGCTGGCTGGCTGACTGGATGGCTGGCTGGATGGCTTGCAGGCAGGCAGGTCGACTCCATCGCTGTCCTCTGGGCTCACCGACCACAGAGATGCAAATTACACGTTGCGGAAGAGATAAAAGTTGCATGCAGGTCCCCCGAGCAATTAAATATTAACAATCATCCCCTCCACTTTATTTCTCATATTCAGAGTCAGCCGTGTGCCGTGTGCCCACAGATGGAAATTGCTCTCACATTACAGGTCGGAAACATTAATAAGGGTCTCGCTAGACTGCCTTGCATCAGAAGCCTTTTGTTTCATTAATGGGATCAATATTTAGCTGCCGCTTATGGAGTTCTGGAGGAATATACTGTTCCCATTCTCTCAGCCTCATTGCAAAATGTGTAGAATAACATGCGATTAGCTATAAAACTGCACATGTTCCTCTCTGCCCATGGCAATATGCGTAGAATTTGAGGAATTTAGCTTTAAAAATGCAACATTTTATCTCAGCCTCATGGCAAAATGTGTAGAATTGCACAAGATTAGCTATGAAACTGCTAATTTCTGGGGGATTGAGGGGGTGGGGGCCTTGTTCAGACCGTGCGGTATGCCACTGACTGTACCACAGGTCTCTCTATAGAAAAAAACTCCCTTTCTCCAACTGTCCGTATACTTCAATCATATGTTATATACATTTTCCCCTGCCTGACTGAAAGTGTTGGAACCAGTTCAGGGAACAGAACCGAAAACTGGAAAATAACAAAATTATTTGAGGAACAGAACCCGAAAACGAAAGTGATCTATACTGTTCCGGAACAGAACTGTTATTTTAAAAGAATGGGAACAGGTTAATAACGTTCTTTTATGTTCCGGGCATTTTTTCCCAGGCCCACAAAAATCTGTTACTCAAACTTATTCCAGCTGGAAATCTTTGCCATTGGTTGTGCGTGTGTATGTAGGCTACCTGCCCCTCCCCTCCGAAGCATAGGTTACTGTAGCCTACTGACAACGTTAAAAGCGTAATTCAGAAACTAGGAAAATATGTTTAATTAGAGAAGAATGGATTGACTTTTTCAAAGCTAGTTAAGGATACTATAGTTATCACGTTTCACATTGGATTTATTAACTACAAAAAGGTAAGACGTGTTTTTAATTCTAGTGCTGCTGTGCACACACAAACTTGTTAGCTAGCTAGCTAACGTTTGCTCTGGTCCAACGTTATACCGACTCGGAAGTTCAAAGACATTAAAAGTTCCTCCAATTCTGTGGGCCTAATTCAGATAATGCATGTCATAACAAGATGCCCAGCACTTCAAGTCAAGATTCCTCCATCCTCTCTCGCTCTCTCCTCACCCTAAAAATGTCAGTTGCATCTCGCGCTCTACACTGTGACTGGCATCACAGTGTGTGTGTTTGTTTTTCATTATGATTAAGCCATGCTGTTGCAGCAAAATAAAAGTAGCTCTTAACGACTTTCCTTTACAGATTAAATCACTTACCCCCTCCACAGCAAGCTGCTCTATCCGCCCTGATTAGTGAAGTAATCTAATGTCGAGCTAAATGTAAATATATGCATATTTCAGAGATTTAAAAAGGAACAGAAAGGAATAATATAAACCAGTACTTTTTTTTTGTTCGAACCTGTTCAGAACTTTATTTTGCGGGTCGGAACAGTGGAACGGAATGAAAAAAATAATGGCTCTGTTCAGAACTAAACGATTGTAGAATAATTTTGGTTACAACCCCTGGTTATTCATGACTGATTTTGATTTATTCGATATCCAGTCTCTCTTCATGTACAGTATATCTTAACATCAATCATTATGGATCATATTCATTGGACGTTTGTGATAATCCAGAGAATATTATTTCTCATGTGTTGTGTGAGCGCTGTGTTGTAATAGTGTCCACACACAGCCCTCATAGTTCTTATTTTTTCCTCCAATGTGCTTTAGAGAGAGAGACAGACAGACAGACAGACAGACAGACAGACAGACAGACAGACAGACAGACAGACAGACAGACAGACAGACAGACAGACAGACAGACAGACAGACAGACAGACAGACAGACAGACAGACAGACAGACAGACAGACAGACAGACAGACAGACAGACAGACTGACAGACAGACAGAGATAAAACCCTCTTGTCTGTGAGAGAGAATCAAATACCTTCTGGGAAAATTGTAACATACTAAAAAAAAAAAAAACACGAAGAGCTGTCTATCCAAAATGGAGATGTATGGATAAACCACTTCGCCAAACTTTTCGGCCATTTAACAAAGAACAAAGAACAAAAACACATACAGTATATGACAATTTACAAAACATAGAATCAGCTATTAAAGACCACCAGAACCCATTGGATTCTCCCATTACATTGGATGAGCTACAGGACAAAATCCAAACCCTCCAACCCAAAAAGGCCTGTGTTGTTGATGGTATACTAAACTAAATGATAAGAAATACTGACCACAAATTCAAATTGGCTATTCTTAAACTCTTCAACATTATCCTCAGCTCTGGTATCTACCCCAATATTTGGAACCAAGTGGAGATACATTTTACCCCAATAATTACAGTGGAATCTGCGACAACCGCAATCTCTGAAAAATTATCTGCAGTATCATACACAGCAGACTCCAACATTTCCTCAGTGAAAACAATGTCCCGAGCAAATGTCAAATGTGCTTCTTACCAAAATACCGTATGACAGACCACGTATACACCCTAAACACCCTTATTGACAAACAAACAAAACAAAACAAAAGCAGTCTTCTCATGCTTTGTTGATTTCCGAAAAGCTTTTGACTCAATTTGGCATGCGGGTCTGCTATACAAATCAATTGAAAGTGGTGTTGGGGGGAAAATGCATGACATTATAAAATCAATGTACACAAACAGTTGTGCAGTTTTAATTGGCAATAAACACACAGATTTATTTCCTCAAGGCCTTGGGGTGAGACAGGGATACAGCTTGAGCCCCACCCTCTTCAACATATACTGTATTTCACGAAATTGGTGAGGGCACTAGAACAGTCTGCAGCACCCAGCCACACCGCACTTGACTCGGAAATCAAATGTCTACTGTTTGCAGATGATCTGGTGCTTCTGTCCCCAACCAAGGAGGACTTACAGCAGCACCTAGATCTTCTGCACATATTCTGTCAGACCTGGGCCCTGACAGTGAATCTCAGTAAGACAAAAATAATGGTGTTCAAAAAAAGGTCCAGTTGCCAGGACAACAAATATAAATTATGTTCATACACTGTTGCCCTAGAGCACACAAGGAATTATACCTGTGAGGTCTGGGGTCAACTCACCAACCAAGAATTCACAAAATGGGACAAACACTCAATTGAGACTCTGCATGCAGAATTATGCAAAAACATCCTCTGCGTACAACGTAAAACACCAAATAATGCATGTGGAGTAGAATTAGGACTATTCCTGCTAATTATCAAAATCCAGAAAAGAGCTGTTAAATTCTACAACCACCTAAAAGGAAGCAATGCTCACACAGTCCACCACAAAGCCCTCACCCACAGAGAGATTAACCT
Organism: Coregonus lavaretus; assembly: GCF_964263955.1. NCBI lineage: Eukaryota > Metazoa > Chordata > Actinopteri > Salmoniformes > Salmonidae > Coregonus > Coregonus lavaretus. Next base: position 10,811 of record NW_028159526.1, read on the forward strand.
AGAGAAGAGTCCCCTCAGCCAGCTGGTTTTGGGGCTCTCTTCACAAACACAAACAGACCCCACAGAGCCCCAGTACAGCAACACAATTAGACCCAACCAAATTATGAGAAAGCAAAAAGAGAACTATTTGACACACTGGAAAGAATCAACAAAAACACAGAGCAAATTGGAATGCTATCTGGCTCTAAACAATGAGTACAAAGTGGCAGAATACCTGACCACTGTGACTGACCCAAACTTAAGGAAATCCTCGACTATGTACAGACTCAGTGAGCATAGTCCTGCTATTGAGAGAGGTCGCCATAGGCAGACATGGCTCTCAAGAGAAGACAGGATATGTGCCCACTGTCCACGAAAATGAATGACCACATTAGAGACACATATTTCCCACAGATCACACAGACCCACAAAGAATTTGAAAACAAATCAAACACTGATAAACTCCAATATCTGTTAGGTGAAATACTACAATGTGCAATCACAGCAGCAAGATTTGTGGCCCATTGCCATGAGAAAAGGGCAACCAGTGGAGCACAACAATGTTGTGAATACCACCAATATTTATCTGTTTATTTATCTTTCCGCCATAGGATAAAGTAATCCTTCTACCCCCCCCCCCCCCCCCCCCCCCCCTTTACCCCACCCCCCAAAAAAATAAATAATAATTATAATATTGTAAAGTGGTTGTCCCACTGGCTATCATAAGGTGAATGCACCAATTTGTAAGTCGCTCTGGATAAGAGCGTCTGCTAAATGACGAAAATGTAATGTAAATGTAAATTATTCGTACTGCAATTATTTGCACATTGTTAAAACACTGTACATAACCGATAATATAACACTTGAAATATCTTTATCTTTTGGAAACCTTTTTGAGTGCAATGTTTAGTGTTAATTTTTATACTTTTTTATTGATGTTGTTAAATTTGTTTCTTTTACATTTTTAGTCATTTAGCAGACGCTCTTATCCAGAGCAACTTACAGTTAGTGAATACATTTTTTTTTTTTTTTTTTTTTTTTTATACTGGCCCCCCGTGGGAATCGAACCCACAACCCTGGCATTGCAAACACCATGCTCTATCAACTGAGCTACATCCCTGCCGGCCATTCCCTCCCCTACCCTGGACGACGCTGGGCCAATTGTGCGCCGCCCATGAGTCTCCCGGTCGCGGCCGGCTGCGACAGAGCCTGGATTCGAACCAGGATCTCTAGTGGCACAGTTAGCACTGCACAGCAGTGCCTTAGACCACTGCGCCACTCAGGAGACTTCTTCTCACTTTTGTTTGTTGTTCATTTCACTTTGGTAATCTAAACATTTGTTTCCCATGCCAATAAAGCCCATTTGAATTGAATTGAGCGAGAGAGAGAAAACCGAGAGAGAGACTCTCCATGGTGTCTCCCACTGGCCAGCTGAAGAAAGGAAAGAGGGAAGAAAGGAGAGATGAGAGGGGATGATTTAGCTTTCATTGACTTGCTAATGTCTGTGGGGGCAGCAGCAGTGCTTCTGCTCATGGCTGGCTGGCTGGGGCCTCACTCAGACACCAGATGGGAGGCAGGCCAAGTCCTGCTGGGCCTCTGAGAAGAGGAGAAAAGGAGGAGAGGGGAAGAGGGGGAGAGGGAACAGAGAGAGATGGGAGCAGGGCAGGGGGTTGTGAAGGTGTTGGAGTTATAATGGAAAAGTGGCCCATGCATGAGAATGACCCCGGGCCTTGCCCCCCAGCAGCCAAACCCCTTTCAATACCTCACCTTTCGAGGATAACGGCACTGAGTCTTTTTTCTCAAATGTTTTATGAAATTGAGAACACATTGGGAGGGATCTTAGACCATTCCTTCATACAGAATATTTCCAGATCCTTGATAACCTTTGTCTTCGCCTATGAACTGCCTGCCCTCTTCAATTCAAACCACAGGTTGTCAACGGGAGGCTGAGATGGCCATTGCAAAATGTTGATTTTGTGGTCAATGAACCATTTATTTGTGGATTTTGATGAGTGCTTGGTTCAGGGTTGGGCTCAATTCGAATTGAAGGCATTCAATTCAGGAAGAACAAAATATTACAATCCAATAATCAAAAACAAAAACATTTATTTTCAATGACATCTCAATCAACTGAGTTACCTCTGCTGCAGAAGATATGTTCATTAGAGTTACCAGCCTCAGAAATTGCAGCCCAAATAAATGCATCACAGAATTCAGAAGTAACAGAAGTAACAGACACATCTCAACATCAACTGTTCAGAGGGGACTGTGTGAATCAGGCCTTCATGGTTGAATTGCTGCAAAGAAACCACTACTAAAGGACACCAATAAAAAGAAAAGACCTGCTTGGGTATAGAAACATGAGCAATGGACATTAGACCGGGGGAAATTTGTCCTTTGGTCTTGAGTCCAAATTTGAGATTTTTGGTTCAAACCGCCGTGTCTTTGTGAGACGCGGTGTGGGTGAACGGATTATCTCTGCATGTGTAGTTCCCACTGTAAAGCATGGAGGAGGAGGTGTTATGGTGTGGGGGTGCTTTGCTGGTGACACTGTCTGTGATTTATTTAGAATTCAAGGCACACCTAACGAGCATGGCTACCACAGCATTCTGGTTTGGGCTTAGTGGGACTATCATTTGTTTTTCAACAGGTCAATGACCCAACACACCTCCAGGCTGAGTAAGGACTATTTTGCCAAGAAGG
>NW_028159525.1:0-18964 GCF_964263955.1 Coregonus lavaretus
TCTCTCTCTCTCTGTCTGGAGTGGAGGCAGCAGAACTCAAGTTATAGGGGGAAATAGAGCGAGGGTAATACACACAAACATCGTCCACTGCTTGAATGCAGCATTAAATCAATATTCGGCAAAGCTTTCTCTTGTTTTTGCCTTCACTTGACTGCTTCCATGATGCATCACGGATGTTGTGTAGTCACTGCCATGATGCATCATGGATGTTGTGTAGTCACTGCCATGATGCATCATGGATGTTGTGTAGTCACTGCCATGACGCATCATGGATGTTGTGTAGTCATTGCCATGATGCATCATGGATGTTGTGTAGTCACTGCCATGATGCATCATGGAAGTTGTGTAGTCACTGCCATGACGCATCATGGATGTTGTGTAGTCATTGCCATGATGCATCATGGATGTTGTGTAGTCACTGCCATGATGCATCATGGATGTTGTGTAGTCACTGCCATGACGCATCATGGATGTTGTGTAGTCACTGACATGATGCATCATGGGGGTTGTGTAGTCACTGCCATGATGCATCATGGATGTTGTGTAGTCACTGCCATGATGCATCATGGGGGTTGTGTAGTCACTGCCATGATGCATCATGGGGGTTGTGTAGTCATTGCCATGATGCATCATGGATGTTGTGTAGTCACTGCCATGATGCATCATGGATGTTGTGTAGTCACTGCCATGATGCATCATGGATGTTGTGTAGTCACTGCCATGATGCATCATGGGGGTTGTGTAGTCACTGCCATGATGCATCATGGGGGTTGTGTAGTCACTGCCATGATGCATCATGGGGGTTGTGTAGTCATTGCCATGATGCATCATGGGGGTTGTGTAGTCACTGCCATGATGCATCATGGGGGTTGTGTAGTCACTGCAATGATTTTTGTGACTTATCCTCCCCCTCCTCTCTGTCCTCCTTGGCTCCGAGGCGCTTACTGCTCATTCTATTTTTCCCTGCATGCTCAGACAATTTGGCCTTTGAATCCTTTTTGGTTTTATATAGGACTATTTCTGCATATTTTCACAATGGAAATGGTAATTTTTTTTTAGAAAAAGATACCACCTCTATGACTCAGCGGTTGAGAAAGACTGATCATCAGAAAAAAGACGCATATTGTGAAATAACCTAACGTGTCCTCTTTTCTGATAATACGTATTTGTCACCCACAGAGTTACGAAAGGCTCCTCTTTCCTGCCATTTTGGATCAGCAAAAGAAGCCGCCGGCCATGGCTAACGGTATTAGAAGTGAGCGTGCGACAGAAGCATTTACCAGAAACCAGCATAGCACTTCCTTTAGAGATTTAACCTCTGTCACACTTCATCATCCCAGTGTATAAAACTTGTACACACACACACACACACACACACACACACACACACACACACACACACACACACACACACACACACACACACTCACACACACACACACACACACACACGCAGCATCATTATGAAAGCAAAATTCTGTTTGCAAAAATAAGTCATACATCACTGTATCTCAGAAAATGTACCTCTATAAGTACAATCATGATGTACAGTGATAATGTAGTCATAATGTACAGTAATAATGTACATGAATATTGTAGTCATAATCTACAATCACAATGTACAGTCGTAATATAGTCATAATGTAAAGTCATAATGTAGTCATAATGCACAGTCATAATGTACAGTCATAATGTACAGTCATAATGTACAGTCATAATATACAGTCATAATGTAGTCATAATGTAGTCTTAATGTACAGTCAGAATCTACAGTGATCGTGTATTCATCATGTACAGTCAGAATGTAGTCATAATGTAGAGCCATAATGTAGTTATAATGTACAGTCATAATGTAGTCATAATGTACATTAATAATGTAGTCATAATGTACAGTCATAATGTATGCATAATGTACAGTTAGAATGTACAGTCAGAATGTATTCAGATTTTAGTCAGAATGTACAGTCATAATGTAGTCAGATTTTAGTCATAATGTACAGTCATAATATAGTCATAATTAAGTCATAACGTACAGTTATAATGTAGTCATAATGTAGTCATAAGAAGGTATAGTCCTAATATACAGTCATATTATAGTGATAATGTAGTTATAATGTACAGTCATAATGTAGTCATAATATACTGTCATAATGTAGTCATCATGTACAGTCATAATGTGCCATCATAATGTAGTCATCATGTACAGTCATAATGTACTGTCATAATGTAGTCATAATGTACAGTCATAATGTACCATCATAATGTATTCATAATGTACTCATAATAAGGTAAGGTCATAATGTAGTTATAATATTCAGTCATAGTATAGTGATAATGTAGTTATAATGTACAGTCATAATGTAGTCATAATATACTGTCATAATGTAGTCATAATGTTCAGTTATAATGTACAGTCATAATGTAGTCATAATGTACAGTCATAATGTAGTCATAATGTAGTCATAATATAGTCATAATGACACAGTGTGTGTGTGTGTGTGTGTGTGCGCACATGTATTACCCATAACTGCTAACATCACATTGTTTTGATTTCTACCTAGAGTAAGTGTCAATTGAGGGGCCAGGACGGGCTGGTTATCGGCCTGTGCTAACCCAACCGGTTAGGTAGCCTAGCGATTAGAGCATTGGCCCAGTAACCGAAAGGTCGCTAATTTGAATCCCGAGCCGAAAAGGTGAAAAATCTATCCGAGGTTGTCTTAAGTGGAGTTGGGATATGCAAAAAAACACACTCCAACTCACACATGCGTATTAATACACACTTACACGTGTTTGAAATAGGACAAATATAAGGACCCACCGAATTAATTAATTAACATGCAACTCATTAGAGACCGAGGCAAGCTGGTTCTAGTCCTGTATTAACCCAACCTCCACATCCAACTGGTTCTAGTCCTGTATTAACCCAACCTCCACATCCAACTGGTTCTAGTCCTGTATTAACCCAACCTCCACATCCAACTGGTTCTAGTCCTGTATTAACCCAACCTCCACATCCAACTGGTTCTAGTCCTGTATTAACCCAACCTCCACATCCAACTGGTTCTAGTCCTGTATTAACCCAACCTCCACATCCAACTGGTTCTAGTCCTGTATTAACCCAACCTCCACATCCAACTGGTTCTAGTCCTGTATTGACCCAACCTCCACATCCAACTGGTTCTAGTCCTGTATTAACCCAACCTCCACATCCAACTGGTTCTAGTCCTGTATTGACCCAACCTCCACATCCAACTGGTTCTAGTCCTGTATTAACCCAACCTCCACATCCAACTGGTTCTAGTCCTGTATTAACCCAACCTCCACATCCAACTGGTTCTAGTCCTGTATTGACCCAACCTCCACATCCAACTGGTTCTAGTCCTGTATTAACCCAACCTCCACATCCAACTGGTTCTAGTCCTGTATTAACCCAACCTCCACATCCAACTGGTTCTAGTCCTGTATTAACCCAACCTCCACATCCAACTGGTTCTAGTCCTGTATTAACCCAACCTCCACATCCAACTGGTTCTAGTCCTGTATTGACCCAACCTCCACATCCAACTGGTTCTAGTCCTGTATTGACCCAACCTCCACATCCAACTGGTTCTAGTCCTGTATTAACCCAACCTCCACATCCAACTGGTTCTAGTCCTGTATTAACCCAACCTCCACATCCAACTGGTTCTAGTCCTTTATTAACCCAACCTCCACATCCAACTGGTTCTAGTCCTGTATTAACCCAACCTCCACATCCAACTGGTTCTAGTCCTGTATTAACCCAACCTCCACATCCAACTGGTTCTAGTCCTGTATTAACCCAACCTCCACATCCAACTGGTTCTAGTCCTGTATTAACCCAACCTCCACATCCAACTGGTTCTAGTCCTGTATTGACCCAACCTCCACATCCAACTGGTTCTAGTCCTGTATTAACCCAACCTCCACATCCAACTGGTTCTAGTCCTGTATTAACCCAACCTCCACATCCAACTGGTTCTAGTCCTGTATTAACCCAACCTCCACATCCAACTGGTTCTAGTCCTGTATTAACCCAACCTCCACATCCAACTGGTTCTAGTCCTGTATTAACCCAACCTCCACATCCAACTGGTTCTAGTCCTGTATTAACCCAACCTCCACATCCAACTGGTTCTAGTCCTGTATTAACCCAACCTCCACATCCAACTGGTTCTAGTCCTGTATTAACCCAACCTCCACATCCAACTGGTTCTAGTCCTGTATTAACCCAACCTCCACATCCAACTGGTTCTAGTCCTGTATTAACCCAACCTCCACATCCAACTGGTTCTAGTCCTGTATTGACCCAACCTCCACATCCAACTGGTTCTAGTCCTGTATTGACCCAACCTCCACATCCAACTGGTTCTAGTCCTGTATTAACCCAACCTCCACATCCAACTGGTTCTAGTCCTGTATTAACCCAACCTCCACATCCAACTGGTTCTAGTCCTGTATTGACCCAACCTCCACATCCAACTGGTTCTAGTCCTGTATTAACCCAACCTCCACATCCAACTGGTTCTAGTCCTGTATTAACCCAACCTCCACATCCAACTGGTTCTAGTCCTGTATTAACCCAACCTCCACATCCAACTGGTTCTAGTCCTGTATTAACCCAACCTCCACATCCAACTGGTTCTAGTCCTGTATTAACCCAACCTCCACATCCAACTGGTTCTAGTCCTGTATTAACCCAACCTCCACATCCAACTGGTTCTAGTCCTGTATTAACCCAACCTCCACATCCAACTGGTTCTAGTCCTGTATTAACCCAACCTCCACATCCAACTGGTTCTAGTCCTGTATTAACCCAACCTCCACATCCAACTGGTTCTAGTCCTGTATTAACCCAACCTCCACATCCAACTGGTTCTAGTCCTGTATTGACCCAACCTCCACATCCAACTGGTTCTAGTCCTGTATTGACCCAACCTCCACATCCAACTGGTTCTAGTCCTGTATTAACCCAACCTCCACATCCAACTGGTTCTAGTCCTGTATTAACCCAACCTCCACATCCAACTGGTTCTAGTCCTGTATTGACCCAACCTCCACATCCAACTGGTTCTAGTCCTGTATTAACCCAACCTCCACATCCAACTGGTTCTAGTCCTGTATTCACCCAACCTCCACATCCAACTGGTTCTAGTCCTGTATTGACCCAACCTCCACATCCAACTGGTTCTAGTCCTGTATTAACCCAACCTCCACATCCAACTGGTTCTAGTCCTGTATTAACCCAACCTCCACATCCAACTGGTTCTAGTCCTGTATTAACCCAACCTCCACATCCAACTGGTTCTAGTCCTGTATTAACCCAACCTCCACATCCAACTGGTTCTAGTCCTGTATTGACCCAACCTCCACATCCAACTGGTTCTAGTCCTGTATTGACCCAACTTCCACATCCAACTGGTTCTAGTCTTGTATTAACCCAACCTCCACATCCAACTGGTTCTAGTCCTGTATTAACCCAACCTCCACATCCAACTGGTTCTAGTCCTTTATTAACCCAACCTCCACATCCAACTGGTTCTAGTCCTGTATTAACCCAACCTCCACATCCAACTGGTTCTAGTCCTGTATTAACCCAACCTCCACATCCAACTGGTTCTAGTCCTGTATTAACCCAACCTCCACATCCAACTGGTTCTAGTCCTGTATTAACCCAACCTCCACATCCAACTGGTTCTAGTCCTGTATTGACCCAACCTCCACATCCAACTGGTTCTAGTCCTGTATTGACCCAACTTCCACATCCAACTGGTTCTAGTCCTGTATTAACCCAACCTCCACATCCAACTGGTTCTAGTCCTGTATTAACCCAACCTCCACATCCAACTGGTTCTAGTCCTTTATTAACCCAACCTCCACATCCAACTGGTTCTAGTCCTGTATTAACCCAACCTCCACATCCAACTGGTTCTAGTCCTGTATTAACCCAACCTCCACATCCAACTGGTTCTAGTCCTGTATTAACCCAACCTCCACATCCAACTGGTTCTAGTCCTGTATTAACCCAACCTCCACATCCAACTGGTTCTAGTCCTGTATTGACCCAACCTCCACATCCAACTGGTTCTAGTCCTGTATTAACCCAACCTCCACATCCAACTGGTTCTAGTCCTGTATTAACCCAACCTCCACATCCAACTGGTTCTAGTCCTGTATTAACCCAACCTCCACATCCATCGTGACAAACAGCGCCGGAAGAAGATGGCTGCCGTTTTACAGCCCTCTAACCAATTGTACTATTATGTGTGTTTTTCCGCGTTATTTGTAATTTATTTTGTACATAATGTTTCTGCCATCGTCTCTTATAACCAAAGAGAGCTTCTGGATATCAGGACAGCGATTACTCACCTCGCGTTGGACGAACACTTTTTCTTCAACGAGGCGTTCGCGAAGGATATTCTACAGACTCCCGACAAGGCCCAGATCCCCGTCATTCGCGTGAGGAAGAGACGGAGATATCGTGGACGTAGGTCGGGGTGCCTTGTAAGGATCCGACGGCGAACGAGTAAACTGCCTCTCCCATCAATCCTATTAGCCAACGTTCAAGCTTTGGAGAATAAAATGGACGATTTAAGATTACGGTTATCCTACCAACGGGACATTAAAAACTGTAATATCTTATGTTTCACGGAGTCGTGGCTGAACGACGACAACGATAACATTCAGCTAGCAGGCTATACGCTACATCGGCAGGACAGAACGGCAGACTCGGGTAAGACGAGGGGTGGCGGTCTCTGTATATTTGTAAACAACAGCTGGTGCACCAAATCAAATACTAAGGAAGTCTCAAGGTTTTGCTCGCCTGAGGTAGAGTATCTTATGATAAGCTGCAGACCACACTATTTACCAAGAGAGTTTTCATCTATATTTTTCATAGCTGTCTATTTACCACCACAAACCAATGCTGGCATTAAGATTGCACTGAATGAGTTGTACAAGGCCATTAATCAACAGGAAAACGCTCATCCAGATGCAGCGCTCCTAGTAGCAGGGGACTTTAATGCAGGGAAACTTAAATCCGTTCTACCTAATTTCTACCAGCATGTTAAATGTGCAACCAGAGGGGAAAAAACTCTAGACCACCTTTACTCCACACACAGAGACGCATACAAAGCTCTCCCTCGCCCTCCATTTGGCAAATCTGACCATAACTCTATCCTCCTGATTCCTGCTTATAAGCAAAAACTGAAGCAGGAAGCACCAGTGATTCGGCTAATAAAAAAGTGGTCAGATGACGCAGATGCTAAGCTACAGGACTGTTTTGCTAGCACAGACTGGAACATGTTCCGGGATTCTTCAGACAGCATTGAGGAGTACACCACATCAGTCACTGGCTTCATCAATAAGTGCATCGATGATGTCGTCCCCACAGTGACCGTACGTACATACCCCAACCAGAAGCCATGGATTACAGGAAACATCCGCACTGAGCTAAAGGGTAGAGCTGCCGCTTTCAAGGAACGGGACTCTAACCCGGACGCTTATAAGAAATCCCGCTATGACCTCCGACGAACCATCAAACAGGCAAAGAGTCAATACAGGTCTAAGATTGAATCATACTACACTGGCTCTGACGCTCGTCGGATGTGGCAGGGCTTGAAAACTATTACAGACTACAAAGGGAAGCACAGCCGCGAGCTGCCCAGTGACACAAGCCTACCAGACGAGCTAAACCACTTCTATGCTCGCTTCGAGGCAAGCAACACTGAAGCATGCATGAGAGCACCAGCTGTTCCGGACGACTATGTGATCACGCTCTCCGTAGCCGATGTGAGTAAGACTTTTAAGCAGGTCAACATTCACAAGGCCGCAGGGCCAGACGGATTACCAGGACGTGTACTCCGAGCATGTGCTGACCAACTGGCAAGTGTCTTCACTGACATTTTCAACATGTCCCTGACTGAGTCTGTAATACCAACATGTTTCAAGCAGACCACCATAGTCCCCGTGCCCAAGAACTCTAAGATAACCTGCCTAAATGACTACCGACCCGTGGCACTGACGTCTGTAGCCATGAAGTGCTTTGAAAGACTGGTCATGGCTCACATCAACAGCATAATCCCAGAAACCCTAGACCCACTCCAATTTGCATACCGCCCCAACAGATCCACAGATGATGCAATCTCTATCGCACTCCACACTGCCCTTTCCCACCTGGACAAGAGGAACACCTACGTGAGAATGCTATTCATTGACTACAGCTCAGCATTCAACACCATAGTGCCCTCAAAGCTCATCACTAAGCTAAGGATCCTGGGACTAAACACCTCCCTCTGCAACTGGATCCTGGACTTCCTGACGGGCCGCCCCCAGGTGGTAAGGGTAGGTAACAACACATCTGCCACACTGATCCTCAACACGGGGGCCCCTCAGGGGTGCGTGCTCAGTCCCCTCCTGTACTCTCTGTTCACCCATGACTGCATGGCCAGGCACGACTCCAACACCATCATTAAGTTTGCCGACGACACAACAGTGGTAGGCCTGATCACCGACAACGATGAGACAGCCTATAGGGAGGAGGTCAGAGATCTGGCCGTGTGGTGCCAGGACAACAACCTCTCCCTCAACGTGACCAAGACAAAGGAGATGATTGTGGACTACAGGAAAAAAAAGAGGACTGAGCACGCCCCCATTCTCATCGACGGGGCTGTAGTGGAACAGGTTGAGAGCTTCAAGTTCCTTGGTGTCCACATCACCAACGAACTATCATGGTCCAAACACACCAAGACAGTCGTGAAGAGGGCACGACAAAGCCTATTCCCCCTCAGGAGACTAAAAAGATTTGGCATGGGTCCTCAGATCCTCAAAAAATTCTACAGCTGCACCATCGAGAGCATCCTGACTGGTTGCATCACCGCCTGGTATGGCAACTGCTTGGCCTCTGACCGCAAGGCACTACAGAGGGTAGTGCGTACGGCCCAGTACATCACAGGGGCAAAGCTCCCTGCCATCCAGGACCTCTATACCAGGCGGTGTCAGAGGAAGGCCCTCAAAATTGTCAAAGACTCCAGTCACCCTAGTCATAGACTGTTCTCTCTGCTACCGCACGGCAAGCGGTACCGGAGTGCCAAGTCTAGGTCCAAAAGACTTCTCAACAGCTTCTACCCCCAAGCCATAAGACTCCTGAACAGCTAATCATGGCTACCCGGACTATTTGCACTGCCCCCCCTCCCCATACTTTTTACGCTGCTGCTACTCTGTTAAGTATTTATGCATAGTCACTTTAACTCTACCCACATGTACATATTACCTCAACTACCTCAACTAGCCGGTGCCCCCGCACATTGACTATGCAACGGTACCCCCCTGTATATATAGCCTCCCTACTGTCACTTTATTCTATTGTATATATAGCCTCCCTACTGTCACTTTATTTTTACTTCTGCTCTTTTTTTCTCAACACTTTTTTGTTGTTGTTTTATTCTTACTTTTTTTGTTTAAAATAAATGCACTGTTGGTTAAGGGCTGTAAGTAAGCATTTCACTGTAATGTCTGCACCTGTTGTATTCGGCGCATGTGACCAATAAAATTTGATTTGATTTGAACTGGTTCTAGTCCTGTATTAACCCAACCTCCACATCCAACTGGTTCTAGTCCTGTATTAACCCAACCTCCACATCCAACTGGTTCTAGTCCTGTATTAACCCAACCTCCACATCCAACTGGTTCTAGTCCTGTATTAACCCAACCTCCACATCCAACTGCTTCTAGTCCTGTATTGACCCAACCTCCACATCCAACTGGTTCTAGTCCTGTATTGACCCAACCTCCACATCCAACTGGTTCTAGTCCTGTATTAACCCAACCTCCACATCCAGCTGGTTCTAGTCCTGTATTGACCCAACCTCCACATCCAACTGGTTCTAGTCCTGTATTAACCCAACCTCCACATCCAACTGGTTCTAGTCCTGTATTGACCCAACCTCCACATCCAACTGGTTCTAGTCCTGTATTAACCCAACCTCCACATCCAACTGGTTCTAGTCCTGTATTGACCCAACCTCCACATCCAACTGGTTCTAGTCCTGTATTAACCCAACCTCCACATCCAACTGGTTCTAGTCCTGCATTAACCCAACCTCCACATCCAACTGGTTCTAGTCCTGTATTAACCCAACCTCCACATCCAACTGGTTCTAGTCCTGTATTAACCCAACCTCCACATCCAACTGGTTCTAGTCCTGTATTAACCCAACCTCCACATCCAACTGGTTCTAGTCCTGTATTAACCCAACCTCCACATCCAACTGGTTCTAGTCCTGTATTAACCCAACCTCCACATTCAACTGGTTCTAGTCCTATATAAACCCAACCTCCACATCCAACTGGTTCTAGTCCTATATTAACCCAACCTCCACATCCAACTGGTTCTAGTCCTGTATTAACCCAACCTCCACATCCAACTGGTTCTAGTCCTGTATTAACCCAACCTCCACATTCAACTGGTTCTAGTCCTGTATTAACCCAACCTCCACATCCAACTGGTTCTAGTCCTGTATTAACCCAACCTCCACATTCAACTGGTTCTAGTCCTGTATTAACCCAACCTCCACATCCAACTGGTTCTAGTCCTGTATTGACCCAACCTCCACATCCAACTGGTTCTAGTCCTGTATTAACCCAACCTCCACATCCAACTGGTTCTAGTCCTGTATTGACCCAACCTCCACATCCAACTGGTTCTAGTCCTGTATTAACCCAACCTCCACATCCAACTGTTTCTAGTCCTATATTAACCCAACCTCCACATCCAACTGGTTCTAGTCCTGTATTAACCCAACCTCCACATCCAACTGTTTCTAGTCCTGTATTAACCCAACCTCCCACATCCAACTGGTTCTAGTCCTGTATTAACCCAACCTCCACATCCAACTGGTTCTAGTCCTGTATTAACCCAACCTCCACATCCAACTGTTTCTAGTCCTATATTAACCCAACCTCCACATCCAACTGGTTCTAGTCCTGTATTAACCCAACCTCCACATCCAACTGGTTCTAGTCCTGTATTAACCCAACCTCCACATCCAACTGGTTCTAGTCCTGTATTAACCCAACCTCCACATCAACGCACTGCCAGCAGGTTTCCTATGTAACAACATCTCTGTGTGGGTAACATACCCACAAACAGCATCCAACTGCCAGCATGCAGGTGTGGAGACAAAACCAATGCCACTCAGAGAGAGAGATCAGAGAAAAACAGTCTTACCGGAAGATCACAGAGTGAACTAATCTGGTCTTTGTTCTTTCTCCTATATTTAGACTGACGTTTCGTAACGTTTGCATAATTTGCTGAGAAGAGAGAAGCTTTTGAGAGCACAGTTAACCTTGATGATGTTAATGCTCATCTAGAGTTTCAGACTACACTGAAAGCACCTGTTCTCAGCTATATGAAATGGTGTGTTCTTTCTTCTCAGTACTTGTGTAGGCCTGAGAGGAATTGAAATTCAAACTGATGCTATTCAGCACATGAGTTGAGCTGGCCCAGTACACACCTGTTATAGATGAGATATAGTAATGGCGTCTTTTTGTAGGCACTGACTCTTCATCAGCTAACGATGCTTTTTGTGAATTTTTGATGCATTTCTGTAATGTAAAAAAGCACATAAAGGCTTCATAATTCTTAAAGGTCACGTTAACTCACTGATATTATCTCCTAGAACAAAACATATAATATCTCCTAAGCTTGATTAACCTCAGACCTTATTTTCAGCGTTTATCCCAAAACCTTATTCTTTCTACATTAATTTTCACCATAGGAATGGCTGAAAGAACCAGACGGTAACAAATTTTCGGGTTTTAGGACTACAAGCTGGTGAGCTCTATAGAATACTGGCTCTAAAATATGAAAGCCTGTACTGTAAAATGGGTACTACAAGGAGTACCTGCAGCTAAGATGAGCACCCAAACCTATTTAATTCCACTTCAAGCACTGCTGCTATTTAAAGTTATACAGAGAATTACATTTATTTTGTGGGATTTTTTTATCCCCCTGAAAACATAGTATTGAGAAATGATTTTTTTATCAATGCCCTTTGATGTGTATGCAGAGAGAGGTAGAGACTGTATTATTGTACACTGTAGCAGAAAAACATTGCTCCCCGTGGACTTTTTTATTTCTAGAAAATCAACAGTGAAGTGACATTGATAGTTACATTCTATATGTCAGACATTCTTATCAAGAGGATATGAGTACATCACAATGAAGAAAAGTAAATCGTCTTCTGCGAACAAGTAAAAAAGGGTGCTTGGAACCAAAAATGGATGATATAAAAATGAATGGCGTGTATAGCTGAATGAAAGATCTACTGTATCTATCCTAAAAACAGATTGTTGTGTTTCGGTTTCCTTAATGCCAGCCAGGAGTCCACCAAATGCTGTGTTTTGGACCAGGGCCCTGGACAAACACAAACACACACACACACACAAACACACACGGTGAGGCAGGAGGGACAGGCACTGCCTGTTAAAAAGCAAAGCATCTCCTTTAAGCTTTAAAGAGCTGTAGGTTTGGCCCCGAAGTCACACTGGGGACTGGCATGGCATCTGCCCCTAAACCATGAGCCAAAGGCTGGGGGAAAGGAGGGAGGGAGGGACCGTCCTGAAGCCCAGATAAAGACAACCTCCCCTAGTGGACAGGCCTTGGGGTTCAGCTGAGGTCTGAGGACAGCTGATAATAATCCACATGGGTGTGCGTTCTTGTAGTGTACACTCTTAGAAGTAAAGGAGCCTCGAATAACCTTTTGGGGTTCAAAAGATTGCCAAACAGGGGGAAACTTTCCAGGTCAAAAAGGTTCCTTGAGGAACCCGTGTGATATGACGCATACCTTTTGCAAAAGCTTCACAGATTGGCGCTTACACACTGCTACTGGACTGCTTGTGTAAAGGTTCAAACAGGAACCGTTTTGTGATGGGAAGGGTTCAATTTTGAACCTTTCAATCGATTGGAGGCATGGCTTATTGGAGGTGTGGCATCCATATAGTTATTTTTGGCCAACGTGAGAGAAAATGTAATTCCTGTTCATCATATTACATTTCTACACTACAAATGTCAACTTGCCTTGAATATTTATGCAAATTGCATATTCTAATATTAACATTGCTGATTACATATTGTAATAAAGTGGTAATTATTCCAACTTTGGGATTTGCATAGGCTCTTGAGGGACTCATACACCTCTTTAAGCCTCATTGAAGCTACAAAACTGTCAGTGCTCGACCTTAACATGTGATGACAATACAACAGAACAGATTAACAGGAATGACATTTACGCTCACAGGTGTCCAAAAAGAACTATCTGAAAGCTACGCACCTCCAGTCTTCTGATCTGACCCTCTGGGTCAATTCTTAATAACCCAGCATCAACAACCAATCCTGGCTCTTTTTTAAAGAAAACAACCCGACTAAGTGGACCCAGCAGTTGGGTCATCAAAACAACCAAGCATTTTTAAGTTGAAGATACTGTAGCCAGCTAGCGACCTAAGGCTAGGTTGAAGATACTGTAACCAGCTAGCGACCTAAGGCTAGGTTGAAGATACTGTAGCCAGCTAGCGACCTAAGGCTAGGTTGAAGATACTGTAGCCACCTAGCGACCTAAGGCTAGGTTGAAGATACTGTAGTCACCTAGCGACCTAAGGCTAGGTTGAAGATACTGTAGCCAGCTAGCGACCTAAGGCTAGGTTGAAGACACTGTAGCCACCTAGCGACCTAAGGCTAGGTTGAAAATACTGTATCCAGCTAGCGACCTAAGGCTAGGTTGAAAATACTGTATCCAGCTAGCGACCTAAGGCTAGGTTGAAAATACTGTAGCCAGCTAGCGACCTAAGGCTAGGTTGAAGATACTGTAGCCAGCTAGCGACCTAAGGCTAGGTTGAAGATATTGTAGCCAGCTAGCGACCTAAGGCTAGGTTGACGATACTTTAGCCACCTAGCGACCTAAGGCTAGGTTGAAGATACTGTAGTCACCTAGCGACCTAAGGCTAGGTTGAAGATACTGTAGTCACCTAGCGACCTAAGGCTAGGTTGAAGATACTGTAGCCAGCTAGCGACCTAAGGCTAGGTTGAAGACACTGTAGCCACCTAGCGACCTAAGGCTAGGTTGAAAATACTGTATCCAGCTAGCGACCTAAGGCTAGGTTGAAAATACTGTATCCAGCTAGCGACCTAAGGCTAGGTTGAAAATACTGTAGCCAGCTAGCGACCTAAGGCTAGGTTGAAGATACTGTAGCCAGCTAGCGACCTAAGGCTAGGTTGAAGATATTGTAGCCAGCTAGCGACCTAAGGCTAGGTTGACGATACTTTAGCCACCTAGCGACCTAAGGCTAGGTTGAAGATACTGTAGTCACCTAGCGACCTAAGGCTAGGTTGAAAATATTGTAGTCACCTAGCGACCTAAGGCTAGGTTGAAGATACTGTAGCCAGCTAGCGACCTAAGGCTAGGTTGAAGATACTGTAGCCAGCTAGCGACCTAAGGCTAGGTTGAAAATAATGTAGCCAGCTAGCGACCTAAGGCTAGGTTGAAAATAATGTAGCCAGCTAGCGACCTAAGGCTAGGTTGAAAATACTGTATCCAGCTAGCGACCTAAGGCTAGGTTGACGATACTGTAGCCAGCTAGCGACCTAAGCCTAGGTTGAAGATACTGTATCCACCTAGCGACCTAAGGCTAGGTTGAAAATACTGTATCCAGCTAGCGACCTAAGGCTAGGTTGACGATACTGTAGCCAGCTAGCGACCTAAGGCTAGGTTGAAGAT
Organism: Coregonus lavaretus; assembly: GCF_964263955.1. Taxonomy (NCBI): domain Eukaryota; kingdom Metazoa; phylum Chordata; class Actinopteri; order Salmoniformes; family Salmonidae; genus Coregonus; species Coregonus lavaretus. Next base: position 14,790 of record NW_028159525.1, read on the forward strand.
ACTGTAGCCACCTAGCGACCTAAGGCTAGGTTGAAGATACTGTAGCCAGCTAGCGACCTAAGGCTAGGTTGAAGATACTGTATCCAGCTAGCGACCTAAGGCTAGGTTGAAGATACTGTAGCCACCTAGCGACCTAAGGCTAGGTTGAAGATACTGTATCCAGCTAGCGACCTAAGGCTAGGTTGAAGACACTGTAGCTAGGTAGCGACCTAAGGCTAGGTTGAAGACACTGTAGCTAGCTAGCGACCTAATCCAACCCCTAATAATGATCATCTTAAACAAACATCATTACCATCATATGAATCTTTTTCGGAATTATATAACAGGAGGCTACAGTCATATAATATAACTGGCTTGTTGTATTATTCAACAATGCTATTAAAATAGTACTCATATAGGAATGGGTAATTGTTTATCCCATAAATCCATAAAAGCACATATTTTCATCTTCTTCTGAGACTGGCAGCACAACAAATCCAACGATGAAATAAATTCTAAATGCTCCGCATGTGCCAGCACAAACGTTCCTCCAGGAACCCTTTGCTACATTGAAGCATTAGGTTCCTCCAAGAACAGCCTCAACTAACCAACCCTGCAAATATGAACCCATTGACTGCAATGGTTCCTTGAGGAACTCCAGGGAATCAGTGCTTGATGACGTAGTGCACCCCCCCCAAAAAAAAAAAATTCTGCTTAATTCACCTTATAAAAATCTAAAGTTCAATGTGTTTCCATAGTTTTGTCATACAAACGGTTGTGTTAAATAACAAATGTGCCTACTCTGGTCTTGGCACCTGCGCTCTAGCCAACAGCTGGCAGATACAGTGCGGATCAGCTGCGCGGATAGGCTAGTCTACATGACGACATTATTATGGATAATAAATTAGATACATTTTTATTTGTCAAAGGGGCAGTCAAGCATCGATCATCATTGTCACCAGAATAAGACCCTTGATATTTATTGGAAAAGGTCATGAAGCTCACCACCGTGCCCTTTCATCACCCTGTGGAGTTTCTTTCATCCGTAGCCTAGTAAACTGCATGGTTTCCCGAGTCGTAGTGGGAGGAACACACCATATCATTGCGTGACTCCAAGTTTACTTTGATACAGTATGATGGTTATTATATCAATATTGGCCCATAAAGGTGTTTTCACTGCCGTTAATCGCATGATTAATTTTACAGACACTAAAAGATCCCACCATGTCGAACGAACAAATTAACTGTCGGCATTTATAAAATCTTACCAAAATGTTTCCATCGCATAAAAACTGTGGATGGAAAAGTGGTTTATGTCGACAAAACAAAATAGGCTAAACAAGGTGGGATATTTCTTTGTTTATAGGCAGATGGAATAAGTTATGATAAACTTCATGACTTCATAATTTATGTTGGTTATGTGCACGGTGATGAGCTTCATGCAAATGTCCAATAAATATCAAGGGTATTTGTATTTAGTATTTATTAAGGATCCCCATTAGCTGCTGCCAAGGCAGTAGCTACTCTTCCTGGGGTCCAGCAACATTAAGAAAGTTATATACAGTTTAAAATATTACATAACATTACATTTCATAAGACATTTCACAACACATTAAGTGTGTGTCCTCAGGCCACTACTCCACTACCACATATCTACCAACACAAAATCCATGTGTACATGTGTGTAGAATGTAGAGCCATAGAGTTGAAAATGCAATAGAAACACATTAAACTTTATTTTATTTTATTATTCGGTAGGCTACCTTAAAACATTTGATCTAAAAAAAAGTCTGGTTGATGGAAATACACCTCTGGTGGGAAAATGCACATATTTTACTATGCACACTATAGAGTATTTGCATGAAAATCTGTCGGCAATTGGATGGAATCCTAGCTACTGTTACTAATTCCACTATATATACACTGCTCAAAAAAATAAAGGGAACACTTAAACAACACATCCTAGATCTGAATGAATGCAATAATCTTATTAAATACTTTTTTTCTTTACATAGTTGAATGTGCTGACAACAAAATCACACAAAAATGATCAATGGAAATCAAATGTATCAACCCATGGAGGTCTGGATTTGGAGCCACCCTCAAAATTAAAGTGGAAAACCACACTACAGGCTGATCCAACTTTGATATAATGTCCTTAAAACAAGTCAAAATGAGGCTCAGTAGTGTGTGTGGCCTCCACGTGCCTGTATGACCTCCCTACAACGCCTGGGCATGCTCCTGATGAGGTGGCGGATGGTCTCCTGAGGGATCTCCTCCCAGACCTGGACTAAAGCATCCGCCAACTCCTGGACAGTCTGTGGTGCAACGTGGCGTTGGTGGATGGAGCGAGACATGATGTCCCAGATGTGCTCAATTGGATTCAGGTCTGGGGAACGGGCGGGCCAGTCCATAGCATCAATGCCTTCCTCTTGCAGGAACTGCTGACACACTCCAGCCACATGAGGTCTAGCATTGTCTTGCATCACAAGGGGTCTGAGGATCTCATCTCGGTACCTAATGGCAGTCAGGCTACCACATGGAGGGCTGTGCGGCCCCCCAAAGAAATGCCACCCCACACCATGACTGACCCACCGCCAAACCGGTCATGCTGGGGGATGTTGCAGGCAGCAGAACGTTCTCCACAGCATCTCCAGACTCTGTCACGTCTGTCACATGTGCTCAGTGTGAACCTGCTTTCATCTGTGAAGAGCACAGGGCGCCAGTGGCGAATTTGCCAATCTTGGTGTTCTCTGGCAAATGCCAAACGTCCTGCACGGTGTTGGGCTGTAAGCACAACCCCCACCTGTGGACGTCGGGCCCTCATACCACCCTCATGGAGTCTGTTTCTGACCGTTTGAGCAGACACATGCACATTTGTGGCCTGCTGCAGGTCATTTTGCAGGGCTCTGGCAGTGCTCCTCCTGCTCCTCCTTGCACAAAGGCGGAGGTAGCGGTCCTGCTGCTAGGTTGTTGCTCTGCTACGGCCTCCTCCACGTCTCCTGATGTACTGGCCTGTGTCCTGGTAGCGCCTCCATGCTCTGGACACTACGCTGACAGCCACAGCAAACCTTCTTGCCACAGCTCGCATTGATGTGCCATCCTGGATGAGCTGCACTACCTGAGCCACTTGTGTGGGTTGTGGACTCCGTCTCATGCTACCACTAGAGTGAAAGCACCGCCAGCATTCAAAAGTGACCAAAACATCAGCCAGGAAGCATAGGAACTGAGAAGTGGTCTGTGGTCACCACCTGCAGAACCACTTCTTTATTGGGGGTGTCTTGCTAATTGCCTATAATTTCCACCTGTTGTCTATTCCATTTGCACAACAGCATGTGACATTTATTGTCAATCAGTGTTGCTTCCTAAGTGGACAGTTTGATTTCACAGAAGTGTGATTGACTTGGAGTTACATTGTGTTGTTTAAGTGTTCCCTTTATTTTTTTGAGCAGTGTATATAAAAAAATGCAGATAATTTCATACTGTAAATGCACTAGTCTTCATGAGTACACATTTTCGCTAACTAGTTCATTGTAAACAAATTAAGTCATTCTCGTTCATAGGACTTAACATGGGATTTAATATAGTGTTGTTTATTTTATAGGATTTTAATCAAGGCTTTATACTGTCTCAGGGAACAACCTATTTGATTTTCTATTCTTATCATTCCACTTGTCAGATCAACACATTCATTTACCACTCAAGGAGGTCAAGGGTTACTTAGTGGTTAAGAGCGTTGTGCCAGTAACCGAAAGGTCGCTGGTTCTAATCCCCGAGCCGACTAGGTGAAAAATCTGTCGATGTGCCCTTGAGCAAGGCACTTAACCCTAATTGCTCCTGTAAGTCGCTCTGGATAAGATCGTCTGCTAAATGACAAAAAATAAATAAAATAAATTAAAAATAAGGGTTGCCTTATTACATGTAATTCAGGGCACATGGTTAGTTCCGGGCACATGATTAGTTCAGGGTACATAGTTAGTTCAGGGTACATAGTTAGTTCAGGGTACATGGTTAGTTCAGTGTACATGGTTAGTTCAGGGTACATATTTAGTTTGGGGTGCATGTTTAATTCAGGTTACATGGTTAGTTCTGGGTGCATGGTTAGTTAAGGGTACATAGTTAGTTCAGGGTACATGGTCAGTTCAGGGTGCATGGTTAATTAGTAACATGTGATATGCTGAATTTATGACCAAAGG
>NW_028159524.1:0-29890 GCF_964263955.1 Coregonus lavaretus
TTGACAAGAGCCCTATGGAATTCCCTATGGACCTTGGTCTAAAGTAGTGCACTATGTAGGGAATAGGGTGCCATTTGAGACGCTGGCAGACACTCCAACAGGCTGCCATTATAAAGTGTCCAGTCAGCAACCCGCCATTACATTATATTATTACACCATTACAATACTACACCCATCTACTAACCCTGCTGCTTCAGCACATCCAGCGCACACACACACACACACACACACACACACACACACACACACACACACACACACACACACACACACACACACACACACACACACATCCAGCGCGCACACACACCACACACACACACACACACACACCATTGCTGGTTCAGCACATGTGTAACACTCTCTGTATGTATAGCCACTTGTCACACATGCGGTCACACACCCCCAGTACACCAAATACCAAAGACATGTACAGTACCCGTCAAAAGTTTGGACACACCTACTCATTCAAGGATTTTTCTTTATTTTTTACATTGCAGAATAATAGTGAAGACATCAAAACTATGAAATGACACATATGGAATCATGTAGTAACCCAAAAAGTGTTAAACAAATCAAAATATATTTTATATTTTAGATTCTTCAAAGTAGCCACCCTTTGCCTTGATGACAGCTTTGCACACTCTTGGCATTCTCTCAAAGCTTCATGCTTTTCCAACAGTCTTGAAGGATTTCCCACATATGCTGAACACTTGTTGGCTGCTTTTCCTTCACTCTGCGGTCCAACTCATCCCAAACCATCTCAATTGGGTTGAGGTCGGGGGATTATGGAGGCCAGGTCATCTGATGCAGCACTCCATCACTCTCCTTGGTCAAATAGCCCTTACACAGCCTGGAGGTGTGTTTTGGATCATTGTCCTGTTGAAAAACAAATGATAGTCCCACTAAGCCAAAACCAGATGGGATGGCGTATCGCTGCAGAATGCTGTGGTAGCCATGCTGGTTAAGTGTGCCTTAAATTCTAAATAAATCACCAACATTGTCACCAGCAAAGCACCCCCACACCATCACACCTCCTCCTCCATGCTTCCCGGTGGGAACCACACATGTGGAGATCACCCGTTCACCTACTCTGCGTCTCACAAAGACACGGCGGTTGGAACCAAAAATCTAAAATTTGGACTCATCAGACCAAAGGACAGATTTCTAATGTCCATTGCTCGTGTTTCTTGTCCCAAGCAAGTCTCTTCTTATTATTGGTGTCCTTTAGTAGTGGTTTCTTTGTAGCAATTCGACCATGAAGGCCTGATTCACGCAGTCTCCTCTGAACAGTTGATGTTGAGATGTGTCTGTTACTTGAACTCTGTGAAGCATTTATTTGGGCTGCAATCTGAGGTGCAGTTAACTCTATTGAACTTATCCTCTGCAGCAGAGGTAACTCTGGGTCTTCCATTCCTGTGGCAGTCCTCATGACTGCACTTGAAGAAACATTCAAAGTTCATGACATTTTCCGGATTGACTGACCTTCATGTCTTAACATTTTTACATTACATTTTAGTCATTTAGCAGACGCTCTTATCCAGAGCGACTTACAGTTAGTGAATACATATTTTTTTATACTGGCCCCCCGTGGGAATCGAACCCACAACCCTGGCGTTGCAAACGCCATGCTCTATCAACTGAGCTACATCCCTGCCGGCCATTCCCTCCCCTACCCTGGACGACGCTGGGCCAATTGTGCGTCGCCCATGAGTCTCCCGGTCGCGGCCGGCTGCGACAGAGCCTGGATTCGAACCAGGATCTCTAGTGGCACAGTTAGCACTGCGATGCAGTGCCTTAGACCACTGCGCCACTCAGGAGTACTTAAAGTACTGATGGACTGTCGTTTCTCTTTGCTTATTTGAGCTGTTCTTGCCATAATATGGACTTGGTCTTTTACCAAATAGGGCTAGCTTCTGTATATCTTCTACCTTGTCACAACACAACTGATTGGCTCACATACGTTAAGAAATAAAGAAATTCCACAAATTAAGTTTTAACAAGGCACACCTGTTAATTGAAATGCATTCCAGGTGACTACCTCATGAAGCTGGTTGAGAGAATGTCAAGAGTGTGCAAAGCTGTCATCAAGGCAAAGGGTGGCTACTTTGAAGAATCTCAAATATATTTTGACTTGTTTAACCCTATTTTGGTTACTACATGATTCCATATGTGTTATTTCATAGTTTTGATGTCTTCACTATTATTCTACAATGTAGAAAATAGTTTAAAAAATAAAATAAAAACCCTTGAATGAGTAGGTGTTCTAAAACTTTTGACTGGTACTGTATCTGTTTAAACAAAGAGAAAAGAGCATGGGGGAAAACACAGGCCTGTCATAATGATGTCATAATGATGTCATAACAGCATTGAACGGTTCGCTGTACATGTTACACATATTTGTAGTTGTAGAATAAGTGTATCCAAGACCTTAAAAATAAAGATCAACATGTATTTGATGTAGGTGCCAATGCAGATACAGGGGGTATCAGAAGTATTCACCTCCTTGGATTTATTCACATTTTGTTGCTTTAAAAAGTGTGATTGAAATATATTTAATTGTGTTTTTTTGTCATTGATCTACACAAAATACTCTACAAATTAATAAAATTAAATAACTAAAATATAGTTGTTGAATAAGTATCCACCCCCTTTGTTTAGGCAAGCCTAAATTAGTTCAGGAGTAAAATGTGGCTTAACAAATCACATAATAAGTTACATGGACTCACTCTGTGTGAAATAATATGGGTTGACCTGATTTTTGAATGACTAACCCTTCCTCTGGCCCCCATACATACAACATCTGTAAGGTCCCTCAGTTAAGTATTGAATATCAAGCACAGATTCAACTACATAGACAAGGGAGCTTTTTGAAAGCCTCAAGAAGAAGGTCAGAAAATCTCTTTAAGCCAAGGTCAAGTTAATAAATGATGCTGTGGATGATGTATTAAACCAGACACATCAAAGATACAGTCGTCCTTCTGAACTGAGATGCAGGGCAGGAAGGAAACTGCTCTGGGATGTCACTATGAGGCCATTGGTGATTTTAAAACCGCTAGAGTTCAATGGCTGATGGGAGAAACTGAGGATGGATCAACAACATTGTAGTGACTCTACAATAATGACCTAAATGACAGAGGGAAAAGGAGAATACAAATGTACAGAATATTCCAGAAGGCACTAAAGTAATAAAGCAAAAAACACACAGCAAAGGAATACACTTTTTAACTTAAATGCAAAGCCTTATGTTTGGGGAAAATCCAACACAACATGAGTAACTGAGTAACTGCCTCCTTATTTTCAAGCGTGGTGGTGGCTGCATCATGGAATGGGTATGTTTGACATAGGCAAAGACTGGGGAGTTTTTCAGGATAAAAAGAAACGTGATGTAGCTAAGCACAGGCAAAATCCTAGAGGAAAACCTGCTTCAGTCTGCTTTACACCAGACACTGGGAGAGGAATTCACCTTTCAGCAGGACAATAACCTACAGCACAAGGCCAAATCTACACTGGAGTTGCTTACCAAGAAGACCGTGAATGTTCCTGAGTGGCCAACTTACACTTTTGACTTAAATTTGCTTGAAAATCTACTATGGCGAGACTTGAACATTGCTGTCTAGCCATGATCCCCAACACCTTGATAGAGTTTGAAGAATTCTGAATAGAATAATGGGCAAATATCGCATAATCCAGGTGTGCAAAGCTCTTAGAGACTTACCCAAGAAGACTCAATGCTGTAATTGCTGCCAAAGGTTTTTCTAACATGTATTACTGACTCAGGGGGGTAAATCCTTACAGTATCTAATCCAGGTATATTAGTGTTTTATTTTTCATTAATATTTGTTTTTTAAGTCCGAATTTTTCTTCCACTTTGACATTACAAGCGTATTTTGTGTAGATCATTTACGAAAAATGTCAATTACATCCATTTTAATGCCACATTGTTACACAATAAAATGTGAAGGAGTCCAAGCGGGGTGAATACTTCTGAAGCTGGTTATACTATATATAAAGTGTTATATAGGAGGAGAAGCGTGGTGTCCTTGGTTCAGCTCATGCAACAAAGCCTACTGGCTGTCTCTTCTTCTTCTGTGGAAAATACTGCAGAGCTAACACTGGGGGTTGCTATGACAACCATAGTAAGCCTGGAAACCAAACCTTCAAACAAACATAACAGCAGGGACTGGCTGCACGGTGAGGCTGGCTTCCCGGTGAGGCTGGCTTCACGGTGAGGCTGGCTTCACGGTGAGACTGGCTTCACGGTGAGGCTGGCTTCACGGTGAGGCTGGCTGCATGGTGAGGCTGGCTTCCCGGTGAGGCTGGCTTCACGGTGAGGCTGGCTTCACGGTGAGGCTGGCTTCACGGTGAGGCTGGCTTCACGGTGAGGCTGGCTTCACGGTGAGGCTGGCTACACCGTGAGGCTGGCTTCACGGTGAGGCTGGCTAAACCGTGAGTCTGTGTGTGTGTGTGTGTGTGTGTGTGTGTGTGTGTGTGCTTTAGAGTTTGGGGGCGAGTCGGGCTACACCGTGAGGCTGGCTGTGTAAAAACCCATGTACACCAAGAGGATACTGCTCCCTACCTCCACATTCACATAGCCTACAGTAAGTACATACATACAAGTACATACATACATTACACACACACACACACACACACACACACACACACACACACACCTCTCCCTCCCTTTACATTCTTACATTATATTTACACTGTTAGTTACCACACAGTATAACTTCCATTAACATGTACCTATCTACAGTGCCTTCGGAAAGTATTCAGACCCCTTGACTTTTTCCCCATTTTGTTACGTTACAGCCTTATTCTAAAATTGATTAAATAAATAAACATTCCTCAGCAATCTACACACAATACCCCATAATGACAAAAAGTTTTTTTTTTTTTTTTTTTTACATTTTAGCTAAACTTAAATACCTTATTTACATAAGTATTCAGACCCTTTGCTATGAGACTCGAAATTGAGCTCAGGTGCTTCCTGTTTCCATTGATCATCCTTGAGATGTTTCTACAACTTGATTGGAGTCCAGCTGTGGTAAATTAAATTGATTGGACATGATTTGGAAAGGCACACACCTGTCTATATAAGGTCTCACATTTGACAGTGCATGTCAGAGCAAAAACCAAGCCATGAGTTCGAAGGAATTGTCCGTAGAGCTCAGAGACAGGATTGTGTCGAGGCACAGATCTGGGGAAGGGTACCAAAACATTTCTGCAGTATTTAAGGTCCCCAAGAACACAGTGGCCTCCATCATTCTTAAATGGAAGAAGTTTGGAACCACCAAGGCTCAGGATCAAGACAAAGTACAGAGATCCTTGATGAAAACCTGCTCCTGAGCGCTCAGGACCTCAGACTGGGGCGAAGGTTCACCTTCCAACAGGACAACGACCCTATGCACACAGCCAAGACAACGCAGGAGTGGCTTCGGGACAAGTCTCTGAATGTCCTTGTGTGGCCCAGCCAGAGCCCGGACTTGAACCCAATCGAACATCTATGGAGAGACCTGAAAATAGCTGTGTAGCAACGCTCCCCATCCAACCTGACAGAGCTTGAGAGGATCTGCAGAGAAGAAAGGGAGAAACTCCCCAAATACAGGTGTGCCAAGATTGTAGCGTCATACCCAAGAAGACTGTAATCGCTGCCAAAGGTGCTTCAACAAAGTACTGAGTAAAGGGTCTGAATACTTATGTAAATGTGATATTTCAATTTTTAATTTGTAATAAATTTGCAAACATTTCTAAAAACCTGTTTTTGCTTTGTCATTGTGGGGTATTGTGTGTAGATTGATGAGGGAAAAAACAATTTAATCAATTTTAGAATAAGGCTGTAATGTAACAAAATGGGTCTGAATACTTTCCGAATGCACTGTATCTGTCACATGTACACTCATAAAACACACACACATACAGTAAACACATGAGGAAATCCACCATGTCATTATCTAGGGAAACACAACCGTTTCAGCTTTCTCTGGTATAATGTAGTCTATCATCTCTGGCCATGACCAGAGAAATATCTTGTTGAAAAGAATGATTTAGACAAACTGATCTAATCAGGAATAATAACATAATAGAAGTAAAGTATGGATCTTTATTTTATATATACAATTATCTATTTACCTTTATCTCTACATACAAATATCATGCAAATGCCTGGGTGGACTAGATGCTTGACAAACAGAGCACTCAGTCATCAGAGCAGAGGCCACGCTGGGTAAAGAACTACCTCTATTCTAAAAGTCTACATAGTAAAGGAGTACGTATCTCTCTCTCTCTCCACTCACAGCTCACTGAAACAGGACTGTGTCCCAAATGGCACCCTATTCTATATTTAGTGCACTACTTTTGATCAGAGCCCTATGAGCCCTGGTCAAAAGTAGTGCACTAAATATAAAATAGGGTGTCATTTGGGACACACATGGGGTCTTCTCTGTACAATGGAGACGTTGTTGCAGGACCCTATTCCCTAGGCTCTAGCTAAAGGTTAGTTAGCCTCTTACTGCTAGCGCAGCTAAAGCCCAGTCAACTAAACTCCACACTGAAGGGCAGCTAAATCCCAGTTAACTAAACTCCACACTGAAGGGCAGCTAAATCCCAGTTAACTAAACTCCACACTGAAGGGCAGCTAAAGCCCTGTTAACTAAACTCCACACTGAAGGGCAGCTAAAGCCCTGTTAACTAAACTCCACACTGAAGGGCAGCTAAATCCCAGTTAACTAAACTCCACACTGAAGGGCAGCTAAAGCCCAGTTAACTAAACTCCACACTGAAGGGCAGCTAAATCCCAGTTAACTAAACTCCACACTGAAGGGCAGCTAAAGCCCAGTTAACTAAACTCCACACTGAAGGGCAGCTAAATCCCAGTTAACTAAACTCCACACTGAAGGGCAGCTAAAGCCCTGTTAACTAAACTCCACACTGAAGGGCAGCTAAATCCCAGTTAACTAAACTCCACGCTGAAGGGCAGCTAAATCCCAGTTAACTAAACTCCACACTGAAGGGCAGCTAAATCCCAGTTAACTAAACTCCACACTGAAGGGCAGCTAAATCCCAGTTAACTAAACTCCACACTGAAGGGCAGCTAAATCCCAGTTAACTAAACTCCACACTGAAGGGCAGCTAAAGCCCTGTTAACTAAACTCCACGCTGAAAGAGCCTAGTGAGAGGACGGGGTCATTATGGAGCTGGTTGGACTGTCAGTTCACAGGAAGTATGGAACTGGCAACACATTAGAACGACACATAATATCACTGACAACACTTTAGAACGACACCTAATATTACTGAGAACACAGATCAGTGTTTCTCCCACCAGACAGACAGGTCTCCTCCTACCAGCCAGCTGCAGTGTGCTGACTGCAGCACCCAGCTAGGGAACACCTGCCAGTACTTCACACACACACACACACACACACACACACACACACACACACACACACACACACACACACACACACACACACCCCGCCTGGCCGGCTGGCAGGCCAAGGGCCCTCCATAACAACACAGCAGTGGAGCAGCTGACAAACACGTACACACACACACACACACACACACACACACACAGTGTTGCTGTGTGCAGACCAGCAGCCATTACAGCTGCCAGCTGGAGTACAGATGATTGTAGATGGATGGCTGGTGGAAGGAGGTGGAAGTAGTGCACTATACAGTGGGGAAAAAAAGTATTTAGTCAGCCACCAATTGTGCAAGTTCTCCCACTTAAAAAGATGAGAGAGGCCTGTAATTTTCATCATAGGTACACGTCAACTATGACAGACAAATTGAGGGGAAAAAATCCAGAAAATCACATTGTAGGATTTTTTATGAATTTATTAGCAAATTATGGTGGAAAATAAGTATTTGGTCACCTACAAACAAGCAAGATTTTTGGCTCTCACAGACCTGTAACTTCTTCTTTAAGAGGCTCCTCTGTCCTCCACTCGTTACCTGTATTAATGGCACCTGTTTGAACTTGTTATCAGTATAAAAGACACCTGTCCACAACCTCAAACAGTCACACTCCAAACTCCACTATGGCCAAGACCAAAGAGCTGTCAAAGGACACCAGAAACAAAATTGTAGACTTGCACCAGGCTGGGAAGACTGAATCTGCAATAGGTAAGCAGCTTGGTTTGAAGAAATCAACTGTGGGAGCAATTATTAGGAAATGGAAGACATACAAGACCACTGATAATCTCCCTCGATCTGGGGCTCCACGCAAGATCTCACCCCGTGGGGTCAAAATGATCACAAGAACCGTGAGCAAAAATCCCAGAACCACACGGGGGGACCTAGTGAATGACCTGCAGAGAGCTGGGACCAATGTAACAAAGCCTACCATCAGTAACACACTACGCCGCCAGGGACTCAAATCCTGCAGTGCCAGACGTGTCCCCCTGCTTAAGCCAGTACATGTCCAGGCCCGTCTGAAGTTTGCTAGAGTGCATTTGGATGATCCAGAAGAGGATTGGGAGAATGTCATATGGTCAGATGAAACCAAAATAGAACTTTTTGGTAAAAAATCTACTCGTCGTGTTTGGAGGACTAAGATTGCTGAGTTGCATCCAAAGAACACCATACCTACTGTGAAGCATGTGGGTGGAAACATCATGCTTTGGGGCTGTTTTTCTGCAAAGGGACCAGGACGACTGATCCGTGTAAAGGAAAGAATGAATGAGGCCATGTATCGTGAGATTTTGAGTGAAAACCTCCTTCCATCAGCAAGGGCATTGAAGATGAAACGTGGCTGGGTCTTTCAGCATGACAATGATCCCAAACACACCGCCCGGGCAACGAAGGAGTGGCTTCGTAAGAAGCATTTCAAGGTCCTGGAGTGGCCTAGCCAGTCTCCAGATCTCAACCCCATAGAAAATCTTTGGAGGGAGTTGAAAGTCCGTGTTGCCCAGCGACAGCCCCAAAACATCACTGCTCTAGAGGAGATCTGCATGGAGGAATGGGCCAAAATACCAGCAACAGTGTGTGAAAACCTTGTGAAGACTTACAGAAAACGTTTGACCTGTGTCATTGCCAACAAAGGGTATATAACAAAGTATTGAGAAACTTTTGTTATTGACCAAATACTTATTTTCCACCATAATTTGCAAATAAATTCATAAAAAATCCTACAATGTGATTTTCTGGAATTATTTTTCTCATTTTGTCTGTCATAGTTGACGTGTACCTATGATGAAAATGACAGGCCTCTCTCATCTTTTTAAGTGGGAGAACTTGCACAATTGGTGGCTGACTAAATACTTTTTTCCCCCCACTGTATAGGGAATAGGGTGCAATTTGGGATGCAGACATATCTGTAAGGAGGGTGATCAGGAATGCTCTGATAACAGTTAACATGAGCCAACAGGAGCAAGGCTTTTATCACAGTAGGTAGCTTATACTGAACACAGTACAGGGTTGGGGAGTAACTAATTACACGTAATCTGATTACAAAAAAAATACTGTAATCAGTTACATTACCAGCAAAAATATTCTAAATCGAGTGGCGCAGAGGTCTAAGGCCCTGCATCGCAGTGCTTGAGGCGTCAATACAGACCGGGGTTCGATCCCAGGCTGTGTCACAACCGGCCGTGGCCCAGCGTCGTCCGGGTTAGGGGAGGGTTTGGCCAGGGGGACTTGGCTCAACGCGCTCTAGTGACTCCTTGTGGCGGGCCGGGCACCTGCAGGCTGACTTCGGTCGTCAGTTGAACAGTGTTTTCCTCCGACACTTTGGTGCTTCTGGGTTAAGCGGGCGGGTGTTAAGAAGCGTGATTTGGCGGGTCATGTTTCGGAGGACGCATGACTCGACTTTCGCCTCTCCCGAGCCCCGTTGGGGAGTTGCAGCGATGAGACAAGATCGTAATTGGGGAGAAAAAGGGGGTGAAAAAAATACGTCTTTTTTTTGTTTTTATAGATGATTCATTATTGGATTACTTTTACATTAAAAAATGTGGAAGTTTATGTTTAAGTCAGAGACCACTATGACGACACACCAAATGTGTTTGATGCATCCTTTTTGTATTTTTCTAATGCCTTTTAAGGGGAAAGTAATCAGATTACATTACTGTAGACCCCAGTTAAGGGCTGTTCTTAGGCACGACACAGAGTACCCGGATACCGTCCTCCAAGTTGCCTTATTGCTTCATTATACTGCTAACAAATGATATGTTTAATACACTACAGTCATTGTACTATAATGGGTGACAGTGTAACTATGACAACAGAGCCTGCTGATGAACTACATTTAGACTGACAGACAGACAGACAGACAGACAGACAGACAGACAGACAGACAGACAGACAGACAGACAGACCAATAGACAGACAGAGAGAGACTGACAGACAGACCAACCGACAGACAGACAGACCAACCGACAGACAGACAGACCAACCGTCAGACAGACAGACCAACCGACAGACAGACAGACCAACCGACAGACAGACAGACCAACCGACAGACAGACAGACCAACCGACAGACAGACAGACCAATAGACAGACAGAGACAGACTGACAGACAGACCAACCGACAGACAGACAGACCAACCGACAGACAGACAGACCAACCGACAGACAGACAGACCAACCGACAGACAGACAGACCAACCGACAGACAGACAGACCAACCGACAGACAGACAGACCAACCGACAGACAGACAGACCAACCGACAGACCAATAGACAGACAGAGACAGACAGAGACAGACCAATAGACAGACAGAGACAGACAGAGACAGACCAATAGACAGACAGAGACAGACAGACAGAGACAGACAGAGACAGACAGAGACAGACAGACAGAGACAGACAGACCAATAGACAGAGACAGACAGACAGAGACAGACAGAGACAGACAGAGACAGACAGACAGAGACAGACCAATAGACAGACAGAGACAGACAGAGACAGACAGAGACAGACAGAGACAGACAGACAGAGACAGACCAATAGACAGACAGAGACAGACAGAGACAGACAGAGACAGACAGAGACAGACAGAGACTAGCCTGTGGTCCCTTTTAGTTTCAGTAGAATCGAGAAACCTCCTGAGGGAGGGAGGGTGACAGTAGACTAGTCTGGCCAGAGTCCTAGTAGTGCACTATATAGGGGATAGGGTGCAAAGTAGTGCACTATATAGGGAATCGGGTGCAAAGTAGTGCACTATATAGGGAATCGGGTGCAAAGTAGTGCACTATATAGGGAATAGGGTGCAAAGTAGTGCACTATATTGGGAATAGGGTGCAAAGTAGTGCACTATATGGGGAATCGGGTGCAAAGTAGTGCACTATATAGGGAATAGGGTGCAAAGTAGTGCACTATATTGGGAATAGGGTGCAAAGTAGTGCACTATATGGGGAATAGGGTGCAAAGTAGTGCACTATATAGGGAATAGGGTGCAAAGTAGTGCACTATATAGGGAATAGGGTGCAAAGTAGTGCACTATATGGGGAATAGGGTGCAAAGTAGTGCACTATATTGGGAATCGGGTACAAAGTAGTGCACTATATTGGGAATAGGGTGCAAAGTAGTGCACTATATTGGGAATAGGGTGCAAAGTAGTGCACTATATTGGGAATCGGGTACAAAGTAGTGCACTATATTGGGAATAGGGTGCAAAGTAGTGCACTATATAGGGAATAGGGTGCAAAGTAGTGCACTATATGGGGAATAGGGTGCAAAGTAGTGCACTATATTGGGAATCGGGTACAAAGTAGTGCACTATATTGGGAATAGGGTGCAAAGTAGTGCACTATATGGGGAATAGGGTGCAAAGTAGTGCACTATATAGGGAATAGGGTGCAAAGTAGTGCACTATATAGGGAATAGGGTGCAAAGTAGTGCACTATATGGGGAATAGGGTGCAAAGTAGTGCACTATATTGGGAATCGGGTACAAAGTAGTGCACTATATTGGGAATAGGGTGCAAAGTAGTGCACTATATTGGGAATAGGGTGCAAAGTAGTGCACTATATTGGGAATCGGGTACAAAGTAGTGCACTATATTGGGAATAGGGTGCAAAGTAGTGCACTATATTGGGAATCGGGTGCAAAGTAGTGCACTATATTGGGAATCGGGTGCAAAGTTGATTCTCCCTCCTCTTTTGTAGAGTGTGGAGTGTGAAGGTCTGGTGGTGATAACGCTTCTGGTTTTAACACTTACATCATCACATCACTGCTCAGTCTATTCAGATAGAATAAAATAACACTTTATTTTTCTTTCCTCCATCACCACCCACTCAGCCACATACTGCAGAAAGGCCAGGGATGGAGGGATGGTAGAGGGAAGAGATGGAGTGGGAGAGGAGAGGAGAGGAGAGAGGGAAGAGAATGGGTGAGAACGCCAGAGGAGAGAGAGATAGGACTGGGGGGGGGGGGGAGGGTTTGTTAGCTGGGACAACTGTTACGTCTCCCAGCTACAGTGGGGAGAACAAGTATTTGATACACTGCCGATTTTGCAGGTTTTCCTACTTACAAAGCATGTAGAGGTCTGTAATTTTTATCATAGGTACACTTCAACTGTGAGAGACGGAATCTAAAACAAAAATCCAGAAAATCACATTGTATGATTTTTAAGTAATTAATTTGCATTTTATTGCATGACATAAGTATTTGATACATCAGAAAAGCAGAACTTAATATTTGGTACAGAAACCTTTGTTTGCAATTACAGAGATCATACGTTTCCTGTAGGTCTTGACCAGGTTTGCACACACTGCAGCAGGGATTTTGTCCCACTCCTCCATACAGACTTTCTCCAGATCCTTCAGGTTTCGGGGCTGTCGCTGGGCAATACGGACTTTCAGCTCCCTCCAAAGATTTTCTATTGGGTTCAGGTCTGGAGACTGGCTAGGCCACTCCAGGACCTTGAGATGCTTCTTACGGAGCCACTCCTTAGTTGCCCTGGCTGTGTGTTTCGGGTCGTTGTCATGCTGGAAGACCCAGCCACGACCCATCTTCAATGCTCTTACTGAGGGAAGGAGGTTGTTGGCCAAGATCTCGCGATACATGGGCCCATCCAGCCTCCCCTCAATACGGTGCAGTCGTCCTGTCCCCTTTGCAGAAAAGCATCCCCAAAGAATGATGTTTCCACCTCCATGCTTCACGGTTGGGATGGTGTTCTTGGGGTTGTACTCATCCTTCTTCTTCCTCCAAACACGGCGAGTGGAGTTTAGACCAAAAAGCTCTATTTTTGTCTCATCAGACCACATGACCTTCTCCCATTCCTCCTCTGGATCATCCAGATGGTCATTGGCAAACTTCAGAAGGGCCTGGACATGCGCTGGCTTAAGCAGGGGGACCTTGCGTGCGCTGCAGGATTTTAATCCATGACGGCATAGTGTGTTACTAATGGTTTTCTTTGAGACTGTGGTCCTAGCTCTCTTCAGGTCATTGACCAGGTCCTGCCGTGTAGTTCTGAGCTGATCCCTCACCTTCCTCATGATCATTGATGCCCCACGAGGTGAGATCTTGCATGGAGCCCCAGAACGAGGGTGATTGACCGTCATCTTGAACTTCTTCCATTTTCTAATAATTGCGCCAACAGTTGTTGCCTTTTCACCAAGCTGCTTGCCTATTGTCCTGTAGCCCATTCCAGCCTTGTGCAGGTCTACAATTTTATCCCTGATGTCCTTACACAGCTCTCTGGTCTTGGCCATTGTGGAGAGGTTGGAGTCTGTTTGATTGAGTGTGTGGACAGGTGTCTTTTATACAGGTAACGAGTTCAAACAGGTGCAGTTAATACAGGTAATGAGTGGAGAACAGGAGGGCTTCTTAAAGAAAAACTAACAGGTCTGTGAGAGCCGGAATTCTTACTGGTTGGTAGGTGATCAAATACTTATGTCATACAATAAAATGCAAATTAATTACTTAAAAATCATACAATGTGATTTTCTGGATTTTTGTTTTAGATTCCGTCTCTCACAGTTGAAGTGTACCTATGATGAAAATTACAGACCTCTACATGCTTTGTAAGTAGGAAAACCTGCAAAATCGGCAGTGTCTCAAATACTTGTTCTCCCCACTGTATGTCCCTTTATGAAATACTTACAGTATATGTACTATCTATGATTACGTAAGGGTTATGAATGTGTTATAAAGAAAGTCCTTATGTAGGTACCCTTCATTATAAAGGCTCATACATGCTTATAACAAGTCAGAAAGCATTATAACCTGTCAGCTTTAAGTTAAGTGGTAGCCTCCAGCTCAGAGTGTAATGGTGGGCTACAAAACTCTCCCATCAAGAGGTCATAATGAATTGAGAGGAGATGTCCGTTACTGTCATAATGAATTGCTGCGAGTGTGGAGGAGGAGGGAAGAGCTCTTGTGAAATTGAAAAGGAAATTAAAAGAAAATCAAATAATTTATAACCTGGCCAGTGATGATGACATCATAAATTATTGACTCCAGGTTGAAACATGGTTGACACGGCGACAAAGGATGTCGTCTCTTTTTCCTGTATGATGAAAGGTGCTCTGTGTGAGCAGTTCCCCTCTCCTGCTCCCTCCCTCCCTCTCTCCTCTCATCCCTGCTCTCTCCCTCTCTCCTCTCATCCCTGCTCTCTCCCTCCCTCCTCTCTCCCTGCTCTCTCCCTCCCTCCTCTCCCTCCCTCCTCTCCTCCCTGCTCTCTCCCTCCCTCCTCTCTCCCTGCTCTCTCCCTCCCTCCTCCCTGCTCTCTCCCTCCCTCCTCCCTGCTCTCTCCCTCCCTCCTCTCCTCCCTGCTCTCTCCCTCCCTCCTCTCTCCCTGCTCTCTCTCTCCCTCCTCTCTCCCTCCTCCCCCTCTTCACTGCTCTCTCTCGCCCTCCTCCCCCCCTCTCTCCCTCTCCTCACTGCTCTCTCTCTCCCTCTTCTCACTGCTCTCTCCCTCCCTCAATTCTCAACTCTCCACAACATACCTACCTCCATCCCCCTCTCCACCCACATGGCTGGTAAATGGGAAGCCTGCTGTTACCAAGATATCTGTTTACTCCAGTAGCTTTCCCTTACAGAGAGATGGAGAAAGAGAGATATTATCTTCATGTTTGACTCAAGTAAGTAAGTGCTCTAACTTTTCATGTCAATAAAGTTTAATGAATTTATTTGAATTGAGAGAGAGAGGAAGAGAGATCTTATCTTCATGTTTGACTCAAGTAAGTAAGTGCAATAACTTTTCATGTCAATAAAGTTTAATGAATGTATTTGAATTGAGAGAGAGGAAGAGAGATCTTATCTTCATGTTTGATTCAACCATCCTTGTTTTATGTTTACTTTGGAAATTAAAAGTGCTCGAACTTTCCGTGTCAATAAAGTTTAATGAATTGATTTGAATTGAGAGAGAGAGAGGAAGAGAGATCTTATCTTCATGTTTGATTCAACCATCCTTGTTTTATGTTTACTTTGGAAATGAAAAGTGCTCTAACTTTCCGTGTCAATAAAGTTTAATGAATTGATTTGAATTGAGAGAGAGAGAGGAAGAGAGAGAGAGACAAACAGTAAGAGAAAGGGAGAGAGAGGGAGAGAGGGAGAGAGAGGGAGAGAGAGAGAGGAAGAGAGAGAGAGACAAACAGTAAGAGAAAGGGAGAGAGAGGGAGAAGCTCCTCCCGTGTGCAGTAAGGATCCATGCAAATCAAATCTAATTGTATTTGTCACATGCTTGGTAAACAACAGGTGTAGACTAACAGTAAAATGCTTCCTTACAGGCCCTTCCCAACAATGTAGAGAAACAATATAGAAAAATAACAATACAAGGAATAAATACGATAACTTGGATATACACGGGGTACCAGTACCGAGTGGATGTGCAGGGGTACGAGGTAATTGAGGTAATTATATACATATAGGTAGGGGTAAGGTGACTAGGCAACAGGATAGATAATAAACAGTAGCAGCAGCGTATGTGATGAGTCAAAAGAGTTTGTGCAAAAGGGGTCAATGCAGATAGTCCGGGTAGCTATTTGGTTAAATATTTAGTAGTATTACGGCTTGGGGGGGTAGAATCTGTTCAGGGTCCTGTTGGTTCCAGACTTGGTGTGTCGGTACCGCTTGCCATGCAGTAGCAGAGAGAACAGTCTACGACTTGGGTGGCTGGAGTCTTTGAAAAAATGTTGGGCCTTCCTCTGACACCGCCTGGTATAGAGGTCCTGGATGGCATGGGAGCTCGGCCCCAGTGATGTACTGGGCCGTACTCACCACCCTCTGTAGCGCCTTGCGGTCGGATGCCGAGCTGCTCTCAATACTGTAGAACGTTTTGAGGACCCATTCCAAACCTTTTCAGCCTCCTGAGGGGGAAGAGGCATTTTCGTGCCTTCTACACGACTGTGTGTGGACCATGTTAGTACCTTAGTGATGTGGAAACCGAGGAACTTAAAAAAAAACTCTTGACCCGCTCCACTTCAGCCCCGTCAATGTTAATTTGGGCCTGTTCGGCCCTCCTTTTCCTGTAGTCCACGATCATCTCCTTTGTCTTGGTCACGTTGAGGGAGAGGTTGTTGTCCTGGCACCACACGGCCAGGTCTCTGACCTCCTCCCTATAGGCTGTCTCATCGTTGTCGTCGGTGATCAGGCCTACCACTGACGTGTCATCAGCAAACGTAATGATGGCGTTGGAGTCGTGCGCGGCCACACAGTCGTGGGTGAACAGGGAGTACAGGAGGCGACTAAGCACGCACCTCTAAGGGCCCCCGTGTTGAGGATCAGCGTGGCGGATGTGTTGTCGCCTACCCTTACCACCTGGGAGCCCGTCAGGAAGAGATTGCGTCATCTGTGGATCTGTTGGGGCTTTATGCGAATTGGATTGGGTCCAGGGTGTCTGGGATGATTGTGTTGATGTGAGTCATGACCAGCTTTTCAAAGCATTTCATGGCTACAGATGTGAGTGCTAGGGGGGCGATATTCATTTAGACAGGTTACCTTGGTGTTCTTGGGCACAGGGACTATGGAGGTCTGCTTGAAACATGTAGGTATTACAGACAGGGTCAGGGAGAGGCTGAAAATGTCAGTGAAGACACTGACCAGCTGGTCAGCGCATGCTCGGAGTACGCGTCCTGGTAATCCGTCTGGGCCTGCTGTGAATGTTAACCTGTTTAAAAGGTCTAACTCACATCGGCTACGGAGTGATCTCATTCAGCTTCAGTTACTTGCCTCAAAGTCGAGTACAGAAGGCATTCATCTTGTCTGGTAGGCTCGAGTCACTGGGCAGCTCACGGCTGGGCCTCCCTTTGTGTAATCCGTGATAGTTTGCAAACCCTGCCACATCCGCCGTGCATCAGAGCCGGAGTAGTAGGATTCGATCTTAGTCCTGTATCGACACTTTCGCCTGTTTGATGGTTCGTCTGAGGATCGTAGCGGGATTTCTTATAAAGAGTTTGGATGTGTCCGCTCCATGAAAAGCAGCAACTCTAGCCTTTAGCTCAGATGTTGCCTGTAATCCATGGTTTCTGGTCGGGATATGTACGTACGGTCACTGTGGGGATGATGTCATTCGACGCACTTTAATGAAGCCGGTGACTGATGGGGTAGACTCTTCACTGTTATCGGATTAATCCCGGAACATATTCTAGTCTGTGCTAGCGAAACAGTACGGTAGTTTAGCATCCTCTTCATCGGACCACTTCCGTATTGAGCGCGTCACTGGTATCAAATCAAATTGTATTTTATTGGCCGCATACACATATCTTGCAGATATTATCGCGGGTGTAGCGAAATGCTTATGTTCCTAGATCCAACAGTGTAGTAATACCTAACAATACACAACAACACACAAATCCATCACAGAAAAAGAAAATAATTAATAAATATTAGAACGAGCAATGTCAGAGTCCGGAACATAAACGTGTATATGATGGTGTGTATAGACATTATGGACAGTATATGGTACTTCCTGTTTTGAGTTTTAGCTTGTAAGCAGGAATCAGGAAGATAGAGTTATGGTTAGATTTGCCAAATGGAAGGCGAGGGAGAGCTTTGTATGTGTCTCTGTGTCTGGAGTAAAGGTGGTCTAGGGTTTTTGCCTCTAGTTGTACAGGTGACATGGTGGTAGAAATGAGGTAAAACGGATCTCAGTTTTCCTGCATTACAATCACCGGCCACTAGGAGTGCCAACCGTTGGGTGGTAAATAGACAGCTACGAAAAAAATAGTGTGGTCTACTGCTTATCATGAGATATTCTAACTCAGGCGTGCAGAACCCCGAGACTTCCTTAATATTAGAGATCAGCGCACTAGCTGTTGTTAACAAAGACACACCCCCCCTCCCCCTGTACACACGCAAATACAAATGTCCTGACACACACTGTCGTTCCTTATCGACCATAACGTTGCCTCGGTGGACGCAGACGGAAACATTCTAGCACTGTGTGTGTGTGTGTGTGTGTGTGTGTAAAGTGTTTTCTCTTCACCCTCCACAGGATGTGCACTCTGACCCCAGGGTGAGGAATTCAGTTCCCACAAGTCTGGCTCTCAGCTTGGATTTTAGCACAAATCCTCTTGCGTTGTGCAACTAGTGATATTCACAGAAGTATTTTGAACGTTGGAAGTTGGTGAAAAGTGGAAGTAGGATTCTAACAACATCTTTAATTTATTGCTGCAACTATGTTATAATGTGTATTACTGAATAAGATCTTCAGTAAACGCAGAAAAATGAAGTGTATTTCCCAAAGGAGAGTTCACTATGTATTTAACTAGGCAAGTCAGTTAAGGACAAATTCTTATTTACAATGACGGCCTACACTGGCCAAACCCGGACGACGCTGGGCCAATTGTGCGCCGCACTATGGGACTCCCAATCACGGCCGGTTGTGATACAGCCTGGAATCGAACCAGCGGGGTCCCGTGTAGCTCAGTTGGTAGAGCACGGCGCTTGCAACGCCAGGGTTGTGGGTTCGATTCCCACGGGGGGCCAGTATGAAAAAATGTATGCACTCACTAACTGTAAGTCGCTCTGGATAAGAGCGTCTGCTAAATGACTAAAATGTTACATGTAAATGTAGTGACGCCTCAAGCGCTGAGATGCAGCGCCTTGGACCGCTGCGCCACTCGGGAGCCATGTGTGGACAAACATGCCAAGCAATCAGACACTGAATAGTTCCAGCTTACTAAGGTACAACCTATCTGTTCACATCCATCCACGCTCTGTGCCAATCTTTCCCGTTCCTTTGGGACTGAGGCACATGTAGCTGACAATAACACACCACAGATGGTATTGGACAGGACATGGACTCAACACCGTTTTTCTTTTTAGGTCTGACTAATTTTTTCTGACAAAAGAGCCAACTATCCCTTTAACAGAGCCAACTATCCCTTTAACAGAGCCAAATATCCCTTTAACAGCATGTGGAAACCATTTCTACTGTAAGCCTATATCTATATTTGGACCATTGAGGCCTGAGAAAATGACTGAAGTGAATATTTGCATCAATGTCCTGGTGGCATCACAGAACTCTCCAGATAACGGATGGTTAGTTGCACACATTTGACTCTTTAAACAGTGCATTCTGTACACACTGACTATGGATTTATATCTCAATAAGGAAGAAATGTCTTTCTCTCTCCCCCACCACCCAAGGGACAGAGTTTGCGTGTTGTAACTACAAAGAAACTCTTTCCAGACCAGTCAAAAAGCTATGGAAGAAATTCCCTCTATGTTTTGGCAAGGTCTGGGTAGCTGTGTTAAGGGCAGGGCGAGAGGGGTGAGAGAAGAGGAGAGGAGGAGAAGAGGAGAGGAGAGGAGAGGAGGAGAGAGGAGAGGAGAGAGGAGAGAGAGGAGAGAGGAGAGAGGAGGAGAGAGAGGAGAGGAGAGAGAAGAGGACAGAGAGGAGAGGAGGGAGAGGAGAGGAGAGAGAGAAGAGGAGAGGAGAGAGAGAAGAGGAGAGAGGAGAAGAGAGAAGAGGAGAGAGGAGGAGAGAGGAGGAGATGAGAAAGGAGATGAGAGGAGAGGAGAGGAGAGGAGAGGAGAGGAGAGGAGAGGAGAGGAGAGGAGAGGAGAGGAGAGGAGAGGAGAGGAGAGGAGAGGAGAGGAGAGGAGAGGAGAGGAGAGGAGAGGAGAGGAGAGGAGAGGAGAGGAGAGAGCAGGAGAGAGGAGGAGAGAGGAGGAGAGAGAGAGAGGAGGGGAGTTGGTTTGCAGCATGAGTGATTGATTGTCATGTTCTGAGAGTGGTGGGAAAGAACTCCAGAGTGTCAAGTCAGGATGCCCTGTTAAGGGTAATCACACTACCAGCAGACACATTAAACTTCCTGCGATGGGTGGGGTGTGTGTGTGTGTGTGTGTGTGTGTGTGTGTGTGGGTGTGGGTGTGGGTGTGGGTGTGTGTGTGTGTGTGTGTGTGTGTGTGTGACCCCATCCATCAGTGTAAACGAGGCAGGGACAAGGCAGCGTGACCGAAGGTCGAGTCGTTGGGTTAAAGAGTTTCTCAGAGATTTAGAACTGGACTGGATCAACTATGACAGACCAGACACACACTGCCTGCAAACCCCTCATCTAACCCCTGAACATGTCCCGATTCAAACTTTCGTGGACACATCAGCTCATAACTCTCTCTCTCGCTAATGTCACCTCTGCCGGGTCGTAGAGCAAAGCGGAGAACACCATCGTGTTCGTGACACTCATCTTTCCATATATTGTGGGCCAAACCGTTCGGACGCAACAGATGTTTTCATGAAAAGACAGATTTTTGGGATGCCTCATGGTCTCATGTAATTGGTCTGTCGTTGTAATAAACACTAAGTTACACTATGCATCATATATCAAATATGGTTCTGTGTGATGGCACTAATTCTGGAAGGTGACAGGGACAGAGGGTCTGTTTGATGATAGAGCACTGGTTCACATGACAGACGTAGTCAGACGGTAAGGGAATGCACTGGTTGGACATTCCTGTATTTGTCACTGTTGACCTGTCTGTCTGCCTGTCTGCCTGCCTGTCTGTCTGCCTGCCTGTCTGCCTGTCTGCCTGCCTGCCTGCCTGTCTGCCTGCCTGTCTGCCTTCCTGTCTGCCTTCCTGTCTGTCTGTTCTGTTCCTCTTTTATTGACAGTGGGCTGCAGCCCGTAGCCAGGACTAAACCAATGATGTATATAAACCCTGGATTGCTGATGCTATGTATTGGCCAATGAGAGGCTTTGAAGCCACCGGTCGGCCATATTGGAACTCCCCAGAAGAAGCAATTCTACAGCATTTAATTTCAATGTTTCATGTATAAGATGACATGTATTTAAGTATTTATGTTGTTGTAGTGTGGACAGTAACATTTAGTACTTTCAGAAAATTATACTGTTTAGCTTTACATTTTAGTCATTTAGCAGACACTCTTATCCAGAGCGACTTACAGTTAATGAGTGCATACATTATTTTTTGTATTTTTCATACTGCCCCCCCCCCCCCCCGTGGGAATCGAACCCACAACCCTGGCGTTGCAAACGCCATGCTCTACCAACTGAGCTACATCCCTGCCGGCCATTCCCTCCCCTACCCTGGACGACGCTGGGCCAATTGTGCGCCGCCCCATGGGGTCTCCCGGTCGCGGCCGGCTACGACAGAGCCTGGGGGTTTAGCTCACATAATATCATTTAAAAGTATAGATGAAGTTGTCTGTAATAGAATAAACGTGGCAAAAACAAAATGTATAAACTGATGTCAACAATAATAAATGCATTTCTATAGCTTCCAACAATATTGTATGTATATAGATACAGTACCAGTCAAACGTTTGGAGACACCTACTCACTCAAGGGTTTTTCTTTGTTTTTTACTATTTTCTACATTGTTTTGATGACCGCACTTGAAGAAACATTCAAAGTTCTTGAAATGTTCCGGATTGACTGACCTTCATGTCTTAAAGTAATGACGGACTGTCGTTTCTCTTTGTTTATTTGAGCTGTTCTTGGCATAATATGGACTTGGTCTTTTACCAAATAGAGCTATCTTCTGTATACCCCATCTACCTTGTCACAACACAACTGATTGGTTCAAACGCATTAAGAAGGAAAGAAATTCCACAAATTAACTTTTAACAAGGCACACCTGTTAATTGAAATGCATTCCAGGTGACTACTCGTGAAGCTGGTTGAGAGAATGCCAATAGTGTGCAAAGCTGTCATCAAGGCAAAGGGTGGCTACTTTGAAGAATCTCAAATATAAAATATATTTTGATTTGTTTAACACTTTTTTGGTTACCACATGATTCCATATGTGTTATTTCATAGTTTTGATGTCTCCACTATTATTCTACAATGTAGAAAACAGTAAAAAATAAAGAAATATATATGCGTGTTTAAAACTATATATTTTTTCCTTTATTATTTTCCACTAACCCCACCACCCCTCCACTAATTGGAGTAAACTAATGGACAACAACACTTAGGCTTCTACTTCCAACTTAAACACACTATATACATTTTACGGACTCAATCTATTTAACAATAGTTATATTTTGCCTGTTTTTAGTCCTTCCTCAACCTCTCCCATCTATTTCTGATGTCCATCCAGTTTGATTTCTATTTGCCATATATTTTTCAACTGTGCCGTTTCACAAAAGTTCTGAAACCTACATACATTTTACGGACACAGTATATTTTATATTTGTTATCTTTGTTGTTATTAGTCCCACCCTTCAGCTCCACTCAACCCCTCCCATCTATCTCTTAACACCATCCATATTGGATTTCTATTTGCCATATATTTTTCAACTGTGCTGTGATGTTTCACAAAAGTTCTGAACCTTTCTATTCTCATAGTTTCTACAGATTGTCAATTAATTTTTATATTATTGATTGATTGACTATGACTTTTCAAATCACCCAGTAGTGCTATATGCAGTTAGCTCCAGGTAAATGTTGCTATTCTTCAGCCCTTCCTGGACCTGACTGAAAGTGACCTACAGGTAACCATATTCTTTCCTCCTTCCCATCTGATACCACCTTACGTTCCCTTCATGAGTCGACGGACTGAAACATGACGGAACATCTCTCTTTACGCAATCCAGCGGTTCTCAGTGAGGTAAGACAGGACGCTAGTCAGAGTGAGGTGTGGACCACTTCCTGTTACATCCTGGCCCACTTCCTGTTACAGCCTGGCCCCAATGGAGGTGACAGACAGGTCTGATGACTGATTCATTTCCAGTTGCTTTGACTTCCTGCACATTACTCAGACAAAGGCCATCAGGCCCAAACTCTTGAACCATTCAACTTCACTGCCTTCACCTGCCTGAGGAGTGGATTAGAAGAGTCATTCTGAGGAGCTGAGGTGAGAAACAGGAAGACTGTCTGAAACAGATTGACACCACCACTCCTGCCCTTTAGGTTCATCCTCTCTAAGTCTGTCCATTAGTTAGAAAGACCTGGGGCCGTATGTATCAATCGTCTCAGAATAGGAGGGCTGTAGTCTTTTTCATTTTGATCTAAAAGGCTAACTGCCAGTCCTGAGGAGGGGATTAATAGTCTTGAGGAGAAGCAGGAGTAGGAGGACCGTCTAAAGGAGGAGCAGGAGGACCGTCTAAAGGAGGAGCAGGAGCAGGAGGACCGTCTAAAGGAGGAGCAGGAGCAGGAGGACCGTCTAAAGGAGGAGTAGGAAGACCGTCTAAAGGAGGAGCAGGAGGACCATCTAAAGGAGGAGCAGGAGCAGGAGGACCGTCTAAAGGAGGAGCAGGAGGACCGTCTAAAGGAGGAGCAGGAGTAAGAGGACCGTCTAAAGGAGGAGCAGGAGTAGGAGGACCGTCTAAAGGAGGAGCAAGAGTAGGAGGACCGTCTAAAGGAGAAGCAGGAGTAGGAGGACCATCTAAAGGAGAAGCAGGAGTAGGAGGACCATCTAAAGGAGGAGCAGGAGTAGGAGGACCGTCTAAAGGTGGAGCAGGAGTAGGATGACCGTCTAAAGGAGGAGCAGGAGTAGGAGGACCGTCTAAAGGAGGAGCAGGAGGACCGTCTAATGGAGGAGCAGGAGTAGGAGGACCGTCTAAAGGAGGAGCAGGAGTAGGAGGACCGTCTAAAGGAGGAGCAGGAGTAGGAGGACCGTCTAAAGGAGGAGCAGGAGTAGGAGGACCGTCTAAAGGAGGAGCAGGAGTAGGAGGACCGTCTAATGGAGGAGTAGGAGGACCGTCTAAAGGAGGAGCAGGAGTAGGAGGACCGTCTAAAGGAGGAGTAGGAGGACCGTCTAAAGGAGGAGCAGGAGTAGGAGGACCGTCTAAAGGAGGAGCAGGAGTAGGAGGACCGTCTAAAGGAGGAGCAGGAGTAGGAGGACCGTCTAAAGGAGGAGTAGGAGGACCGTCTAAAGGAGGAGCAGGAGTAGGAGGACCGTCTAAAGGAGGAGCAGGAGGACCATCTAAAGGAGGAGTAGGAGGACCGTCTAAACAGACTGGCACCACCACTTACTTTAGGTTCAGCCACCCTGGTTACATTCCAAATGGAACCCTATTCACTATAGACCAATAGGGCTCTGGTCAAATGTAGTGCACTATACAAGGAATACGGTGCCAAGTGTCTCTATTGGTTTACAGAGACAGAAAACAGAGCAGAGTTCAGTGCTGTAGTGTAAGCTAGGACTGTGACGGTCATGGGATTTTTTTTATCCTGAAAAACTCCCCAGTCCTTAACGATTACAAGCATACCCATAGCATGATGCAGCCACCACTATGCTTGAAACTATGGAGAGTGGGATTCAGTAATGTGTCATATTGGATTTGATATGTTTTTCTAAGTAGTGAGAACGCTCGGGAGCGGGAAGTGTTGAAAAATAATGTACAACTAATGTCCTTTTCTTAATTGTAGTTTGGTAATTGACTAAAACAAGTATTTGCTGTGAGCCAATGGGGTAACCTAGGTAACCACAACGTTCTATCTAAGGAACTGTCAGATTCATAATAATACCCCCAGAATTAGCCACACTGAGAGACGCATTTGAAATGGAATACATTGAATAGATGGAGCAGGGTACAATAAATTGCATTAAAACACGATTTAAAATGTATTTTCGGAAGGGCTGTGGACACTGTTCATGTAATATTTTAAATATATACACACACATCAGACGGTATTGGCAAAGAGTTTCTAAACCCAGAGGCGCAACATCACAAGACTTCAAGGAACGCTTGCAAAACAGACCAGGCCGGGGTTTGGGATTCGAGAAGTCAATGAGAGAAGTGAAAAATTATTTTTTATTTATTATTATAAAGAAACAACAGAGATTCAAGCCAATGTTTTAAGTAGTTGAACATGTTATTAATCCAACCTCGTGAAAGTGACACATTTTCATTTTCGTCAAAAGCAAATTTATATCGAAGGAGTGCCTTTGATTTGACGGCCTGCACATGCGCAGTTCGGCGCGAGACGAGTTTCTACGCATGAGCTTAGCTCGCCAACGTTGCCATGACATCGCCTACAAGTGTGATCTGGGATTTCTTTTGGAGAAAACACTTTCTGCCTATCTGCATAGTGTACTGTCTTTGGAATTGGGGAGCTATTTCATAGTTTTTTTCCACAGGTACATTATTTACCCATTTCAATCCTATAGCAACCCTATGCTTGGCTTGACTGTTATGGGAAGAGCAGACCATCCGATATGCCCTTCAATATTTTGATATGCAACCTGGAATAAAGATTTAAGAGGAACGGTGCTTCTATAGTGAAACAAATCTCACATCTGTGCCGTTTGCGAGCGATGTTGTTAGGCTACGTTGTTAGGCTACGTTGTTAGGCTACGTTGTTAGGCTACGCTGTTAGGCTACGCTGTTAGGCTACGTTGTTAGGCTACGTTGTTAGGCTACGCTGTTAGGCTACGTTGTTAGGCTATGGCTACGTTGTTAGGCTACGTTGTTAGGCTATGGCTACGTTGTTAGGCTACGTTGTTAGGCTACGCTGTTAGGCTACGCTGTTAGGCTATGGCTACGTTGTTAGGCTACGTTGTTAGGCTATGGCTACGTTGTTAGGCTACGTTGTTAGGCTACGTTGTTAGGCTACGCTGTTAGGCTACGCTGTTAGGCTACGTTGTTAGGCTACGTTGTTAGGCTACGCTGTTAGGCTACGTTGTTAGGCTATGGCTACGTTGTTAGGCTACGTTGTTAGGCTATGGCTACGTTGTTAGGCTACGTTGTTAGGCTATGGCTACGCTGTTAGGCTACGTTGTTAGGCTATGGCTACGTTGTTAGGCTACGTTGTTAGGCTATGGCTACGTTGTTAGGCTACGTTGTTAGGCTACGCTGTTAGGCTACGCTGTTAGGCTATGGCTACGTTGTTAGGCTACGTTGTTAGGCTATGGCTACGTTGTTAGGCTACGTTGTTAGGCTATGGCTACGTTGTTAGGCTACGTTGTTAGGCTATGGCTACGTTGTTAGGCTACGTTGTTAGGCTATGGCTACGTTGTTAGGCTACGTTGTTAGGCTACGTTGTAGCATTGTTTCTTCTTCACCGAGACATCCACGAGTATAGTTTAGCACTCTATCCACACATTCTGGAATGATCCGAATGAAACTGACGCTGTTTGCAAATAATTCAATCTGAGATATCATTACGAATCTAAGCATCGTAGTTTCAGAAGTTGATTTTCCACCCCGGACATGAGGCCCGAGTCTGACGCAGAAAGGAGGTAGGCCTATTTAAGGAATGCATGGTGACAGTATTGGAGGAAATAGCTATACAGACAAATATATGGATAACATAATTGCGTCTGTCAAACAGGTAAGCATACCTCTTATTTCCTAGTGCTCCAACAAAGCCCTCTTGTTAGTAAATTTGACTACTCAACTTTAAGCACCGGGCGATGTCCATATTGATTTTTGGAAATAACGATCCACACATGAGTAGTCGCTACATCTCAACTAATGTTTTTTTTCTCTCTAATTTATCCAATTATACACCTGATTTCCCCTTTTTCGTTTAGCTGGGCTGAAGCGGGTTTGGGTATACCTTCTTTTCAACCAATAGGAACAGTCCGACAAATACCTTTCCTACCATCCCACCCCACCCCACCCCACCACATCCCACCCCACCCCACCATTATTATGCTACAGTAAGGTTGAAAAAGGCCACATCCGAACGGAGAGCCCCTTGGATTAGAGAGGAAACGAATCAGTTAAAGAGAAATTGCAGAAAGGCAGAGCGGAAGTGGAGAAAGTCAAAGTCGCAGGTGCATTGTGATATTCTGAGAGAACAACTTGGCATATATAACAAGGCAATTAGAAATGCCAAATGGGCTAATTTTTCTAACTTGATCACTATTCATCAGAAAAAGTAGAGTGTGCTCTTCTCGGCCATTGATGGCCTGATAAATCCTACCCCAGCAAACCTATGTGAACTTTCCTCCACATCGTAAATGTGATGAGTTTGCGGCATATTTCAGAGATAAGATAACCCAATATTAGGATGGGTATCAGTCAAGCAAGACCTGATGAGAAGTTTGATGATATGTGCCCTAGCCTACCACGTAAAAGCACTCTGGTTGACACAGACATGCTTAGCAAAGTGATATCACAGCCTTCTACCTGCCTTCTCAATCCTCTCCCCACCACCTTCTTCAAAACAGTTTTTAATTGCGTATCTGAAGAAGTGCAAGCGATTGTTAATCACTCCCTGTTCACAGGCACTTTCCCCACTGCACTAAAAACTGTTATGGTGAAACCCCTTCTGAAGAAAAGTCATCTAGATTCTTCAGCTTTTAGCAATTTTCGGACAATCTCCAACCTTCTATTCTTAAGAAAAATTCTGGAGAAATTGGTGTTCAAACAGCTAAATGATTTTTTAAGTGCCAACTGTATTTTTGAAAAATTTCAAATCTGGTTTTCGTGCCCTCCACAGCACAGAGACAGCCGTAGTTAAAATGGTAAATGATCTTAGAGCCAACACAGATGCCAAACAGCTCTCTGTCCTTGTACTCTTGGATTTAAGTGATGCATTCAACGCCGTTGACCATGATGTCCTTCTGGACAGACTGGAGAGGTGGGTTGACCTCTCCGGTCCAGTTCTAAATTGGTTCAGGACCTATTTAACTGGTCGAGAATTTTTTGTCACCCTTGGTAAACATAACTCTGAGAAAATACATATCACATGTGGCGTTCTACAAGGTTTGATTTTGGGTCCGGTACTGTTCAGTTTATATATATATATATATATATATATATATATATATATATATATATATATATATATATGTTACCCCTTGGCAGCGTTAACAAAAAGCACAGTACTTTCGATTGTCATTGATTTTCACTGCTACGCAGACGATACCAACTTTACATTTCTGTGTCACCAGAGGATTTTAGGTCCACGGATAAATTATTAGACCGTATTAGTGATTTAAATACTTGGATGGCTCACAACTTCCTCCAGCTAAATCAAGACAAGACTGAGGTACTTATTGTTGGAGCCAAAGCACAGAGAGAGAATCTAACCGCACATTTTAATTCAAAGGCAATAAAGATAAAACACCTAGATGTTATTTTAGATTCTGAACTAAATTTCGAATCACACATTAGGAGGAATGTGACCAGAACAGCTTTTTACCACCTGAGGAACATTGCCAAGGTGCGGCCGTTTCTCTCTCAGGCTGATACAGAGAGACTCATCCATGCTTTTATTACAAGCAGGCCTGACTACTGTAATGCTCTTCTGTCTGGTCTACCCAAGAAATCAATCCACTGTTGTGCACCCCAATACATGTCAGACATGCTTTTAAGTTATGTACCCAGTAGGTCCCTGAAGTCCTTTGGCACTGGCCTTTTAACTATCCCAAAGCCCAGGACCAAGAGGCATGGAGAGGCAGCCTTTAGTTACTATGCCCCCAGCCTCTGGAATAGCCTGCCAGAGAACCTGAGGTGGGCCGAAACTGTGGACATTTTTAAAAGAGATCTTAAAAACACATATTTTTAGCTTTTTAGTTTGAGTCATTATTTTGTTTTCTTATGGTTTGTCGTAGTAAATATTTCAGCTTTTATTTTCATTGTTTTCTTATTTATTTTTTCCTGTAAAGCACATTGCGTTGCTTCCATGTCTGAAATGTGCTGTATGAATAAAGATTTGATTTGATTTGATTCATCCATAACCGTTGGTTACACGGTAATTGTGCCTGTCAGATGAGTGCCTGGCTCCTGTATAATCAACCCAACCAGATAGCTTGCTTTGCTCTTTCAGGCTCAGGCTCAGCCATGGTTGGAATGCAATGAACAATCATTTATCCTGGAATTGAATGGGATCGTGGAATCAATTAAAACTTTATCTTCCCCCTCGCACAGAGGAGACAGGATGGGCTGGGGAATGTAGGAGGCTCCAAAGCTGCAAAAGGGAGCAGGGGGAGTGTCTAGCCTGTGGTATGGAGGTGGGGGGGGCGGGGCTTACCAGCAGGGGTAAATTGAAGGTACAACTTAGTCGCTTCCTTACAAGGGCAAGCCCTGGACAGATTAGCCCTCAGCAGTCAGTCAGTCTGTAAACACCTGCATTCAGAGTCTATTCTAGATGATGAGATTATGAGCCTTTAGATAGAGAGAGAGTGAGAGTGAGAGTGAGAGAGAGAGAGAGAGAGAGAGAGAGAGACAGAGAGAGACAGAGAGACAGAGAGAGAGAGAGAGAGAGAGAGAGAGACAGAGAGACAGAGAGAGAGAGAGAGAGAGAGAGAGAGAGAGAGAGAGAGAGAGAGAGAGAGAGAGAGACAGAGAGACAGAGAGAGAGAGAGAGAGAGAGACAGAGAGACAGAGAGACAGAGAGACAGAGAGAGAGAGAGAGAGAGAGAGAGAGAGGAGAGAGAGCGAGAGAGAGACAGAGAGAGAGAGAGAGAGAGAGAGAGAGAGAGAGAGAGAGGAGAGAGACAGAGAGAGACAGAGAGACAGAGAGACAGAGAGACAGAGAGACAGAGAGAGAGAGAGAGAGAGAGAGAGAGAGGAAGAGAGAGAGAGAGAGAGAGATGAGAGAGCGAGAGAGCGAGAGAGAGAGACAGAGA